>NW_005353714.1:24805-74190 GCF_000412655.1 Myotis brandtii | reverse complement strand
TGTTTCTCTTTTATTAGTGTAGATATAGAGAGAGAGAGAGAGAGAGAGAGGGAGAGAGCGCACGCGCCAGGGGCCGTCACATCCGAAACAACCAAACAGACGACCGAACAGGCTGCGCGGTGCGACAAGGCCAGCAGGGGGGTTAGTGAGGGACGACCAAACAACTGAGCAGCAGGCTGCGTGGGACAACCAGGACGGCAGGGGAGGCAGTGAGGGACGACCAAATGACTGAGCAGCAGGCTGCATAGGGCGACCAGGCTGGCAGGGGGGGCAGTGAGGGGCAACCAGGCCAGCAGAGGGGGGCAGTGAGGGGCGACTTAGGGGCAATCAGGCAGGCAGGCAGGTGAGCAGTTAGGAGCCAGTGGTCCTGGATTGTGAGAGGGATGTCTGACTGCCAGCAGTCGGACATCCCCCAAGGGGTCCCAGATTGGAGAGGGTGCAGGCTGGGCTGAGGGGACCCCTCTGTGCACGAATTTCATACACTGGGCCTCTAGTATACTTATAAATCATACACGTACATATAAACTCACTGAAGCTCGGGGTCCCTACTTAATATATTTTCACATCTCAAACAAGGCTTGTAGAAGTTAACAGCATCACTGAGCCTCAGGTTCTAGCACACGAACTACAGCAAAGTGCAAAGCATCACAGGCTGGACAGTTAGAGGGTCTGAGTGAGGACTTTCACCTGATCTTGGTGACTTTGGGCAAGTTTCCTAAATCCTCAACCTCAGCTTCTTCATCTGTGAAAGGAATTTAGTTTCAGTTCTCTCAGAGAGTTTTTTGTAAAAATGAGACAAGATTCTGTATAAATCATAAACTTAGTGTTGCACTTTGAGCAAACGGCAAATATTACCATAATATCACTTTGGTGCCCAGCTCAGTGCTTAAACCACAGACATGTGGCTTCCCTTCATGGTTCTTAGGGTCCATGCAGAGATGGAAATTAAAGCAATGAACAAAATCACCACACATTATTATAGTGCAATTGCAGGTCTGATAAGAGCAATGAGGGGAACCTTGAGGTGTTGTGGGTGAGCCCACGGGGAAGCCCCATCTAGTCTGTACTGAAGCCGCACCTTTCTTGGTGCACGGGTGAAATCCGGACTTGAGAACCAAGTCCTTCCCTTCAGTCTGGAACCCCAATATCTGCTCCTCATCCAGCCCCCCAGCTGCCAGGTTAACTCAGGGTCAGGGTCAAAGAGTTAGGACTTTGCCAAGTTAACTCTTTGTTCTGTGGGAAGAGCTGGGACTGGCTCAACATGACTTAAGACACACATCAGTGACATCTCCTGATGGACAACAGGGTGATGCTGGCTCCTGATCTTCTTCCAACTTCTGCTCGTTGTCGTGTGAGGCTGCCAAGCTGTGCTGAAGAAACAGGCAAAAGGCAAAAGGCAAAAAGGCTCGCGGGGAGGATGGCAGATTGTCAGCATTGCTCCCTTTATGCCATCATTGAGGTAAGATGTTTGTAATCATGAGTGAGCCTCTTCTTTGAAGGCCTTTCCTCCTGTGCCACACAAACGTTGCCATACCCGTGTTTTCACCTGGTCCGTTATGTAGTACTTTATGCAAAATACAGAAAACAGCACATATCCCTGCTAACATTGTTTGTATAAATTATACCAAAAGACAAATGAATGGAGGGAAGGTAAAGATTGGCCAAGATTTGATCTGAACCAACTTTCAAGTCAGGATCTAAACTAAGTGTTAAAATCTAGATTTCGCCTCTGTTGCCCCAGCCCCACCAAAATCATAAGCAACATCTAAGCCAGAAGCTGTACTCTCTGCCCGCCATGCCACACTCCTAGGCAGCGTCTTTGCCATTGTGATGACAGGGATGTCGGCGGGGCTGTGAATAAACCCAATAGCTCTGAGGCAACTGCATCTGTTGGTGATGTTGCCTAAAACATCTTTCCCTGGTTTCTCAACGCGGGGACGCCTTTTCAGCAAAAGCTAAGCAGGGCAAATCTGGGTCAGTGCAGGTGTCTCAGAGGCAGCCCAGAAGTTTCCCAGGAAGAGTCCTGTGCTGCATTTCTGGATCCAGCTTATGCTTTCACATATTCTTTATGTTATACAGAGCACTTTCCAACATTCGCTGGGAGCTATCAGCAGCTTTAAGCTGTGCTGTCGGTGGAATGAAACTACTAAACGCGGCACAGACAAGAGACTGGGTTGGTTTGCATTTATTCCTCTGTGCTGAAACTTTCCCTTTGGTCGAGGCCTACCCCATAACACGTGCCCACTCTTTCCAAATTATCGGGTGGATTGACTAAACAAACTGAGAGTAGTTCAGCTCAGTGTTTGAACCACAGACACATGGCTTCCCCTCGTGATTCTTAGGGCCTATGCAGAGATGAATGCAGCAAATAAAACCACCACACATTTTAACTGTGCAATTGCAGTTCTGACAAGAGGGATGATGGGTAAGAGTGATATGGTTCTCGAGAATGGATAAATCCATGAGGCAGCACCATTAGTATCCCCATTTCAGAGATGAAGAAACTGAGGTCTCATTTACATCACTTGCCTAAAGTCAGGGCAGTGGAGCTAGGATGTGAAATCGAAGGTCCTTCTCTCTCTCTCTTTCATCCATGGGCCATGACCCATCAGCTCACCACACAACAATCGGAACATCCTCATTGTTTTCAATTTTCCTTAGAGAACTTATTTTTTTCTTATATGAAGAAAACAATCTGGAAATTTCCAGGCCCATAAGGAGCTTGAAAAGGGTGCGTGTAAAGTAGTAAATAACAAAAGTGTTTGTGTGCCATTTTCATATCAATGTGTTAATGCTTGCTAATGACTTTTACAGTGGATTTTTTCCAAACCATTACTATTATAATTAATAGCGTATGTGATTTAAATGCAAAATGCAATTACGACTGGGTTCTTTTCCTTCTTATATTCCCTTAGAATGTTTAGGGTTCCATAACTATAGTCCTAAAAAAAAATAGGATAACCCTGAATAAAATATGCAAAATGATTTCAATTTGCAAGTCACCTCCTCTCCTAGTAAATATTACTTTCCTTCATCCAAATGTTACATTTGGCACCAAAACTATCCGTTGGCAACACTGGCTATCTTTCATTTCATTGTTCCCTAAACAGAGCAACCCTCTGAAATCCCTCTCCTTAAAAATCAGACTTGGACCTGAATACCTAGGTGGTCTCTATGCAATATTTCTCTTTTGCGAAAGGAACAGCCTAGGGACATAAAGGGGGTGGGGAAGGGAGCAGAGGAACAGGCAGACTCTAAAAATGAATACCCCTAGGAGCTGTCCCGGGGGAACTGCAAATCTTAGTCCCCTTCCGAGGAAGCAAGGTCTCCGAATTTCTCAGAGAGGCATCTCCCCTTGGACACCCCAAGCGTTGCAATGAATTAACTCGTTAAAACTGTTTGGCTGGAGAAACACTCGCTGCCTGTTTCTGAGAGGGCAGGAGCACAGTGTGCTGTCCGCTGGAGCCTGGATCCCAGGGCAGACCCCTCCTGCCAGCTGCCCCGCAGGCTGTTCTCCCGGAGAGGCTGGTGCCGCCGCGCGCTGTCCCTCCCTCCGTGCAGCCTCCTTCTCCGCTGGGTCCTGGGCAGCTCCCTCCATCCAAAGGGGAGCTGAGTTTGCAAGCTGACAGGGGATGCAAAGGGCTGGTGGTGCTGATGTCAGAGCCAGCAGACAGTTGTGATTGGATCTAATTAGACTTTGCAGCAGCAAATAGACAGGCTCCCTGCGTGATTGGCTTCAAAGTGGCTGGTGCCCCACAACTAGCAGAGACGCCAAAGTAGAAACCCCTGCGTGCAGCGCCCAGACCAGGCGCGACTGCCCGGAACAGAGCGGAGCCCAGCGCCCAGACTGCCAGCCCGCCTCGCCTTCGCGCTCCTCTGGTCCCTGGAGCGTGGGCACTCCGGGCTCAGACCGCAGGTTTGCAGCCCAGCTGGAAACAAGTGCCAGGACAATTGGCGACCGGAGGAGGGAGGGGGACCACGCGAGCGCTCTGCCCTAAAAAGTGAACCGGCTGCCTGATTTGCAGAAGCGGAAGCAGTTAGCAGAAGCGGCGGCAGGCAAGAGCAGCGAAGGTGAAATTGGTTGAGAAAGGATTGCTGTCCTGATCTACTTGCCGAGTTTCAGCCATGGCATCGGTGCTGGGGACCAGCAGAGGGTCCGGGGGGCTGAGCAGTCAACTCCGATGCAAGTCCAAGAGGCGGCGGCGGCGGAGGTCCAAGAGGAAAGGTAAGGACCTGGTGGGCAATCGGAGCGCCTCCCGCTAACTCGCCGCTCTCCTCCGCGTCCTCGGGGCTGGGGGCTTTGCCTGTTTCTTAGGCTTCCCTCCGGGATGCTGGTGGGGGGTCAGTGCCGAGCAGGGACGGCCTTGGGAGTTCAGACACCTTTGTAAATGGCTGGGGGCTTTTGCAAGCCCAGAGGGACCGTGACAGGGCAGCGGGCTCAGCAGAGCCTTGGCTAGGAGCAGGTGAGGAGGACAAGGGGGCAGAGGAAGGGGCTGCTCGTTCTCCTGGAGGGTCGTTCAGTCCCTGGTCACCTGGGCCATCAGCACTGCCTCTGACCCTCCGGAGGCACCTTAGCACTCAGTGCCCAAGGAGACGAGCACCTTAGGCAGTTTCCCTGAAAACGAGGTATGTGGTCTTGGAGGAAGGAGTGGGCAAAGCGCTGGCAGTCGCCTCCCCAAATTGGCTGACAGTTTGTACTGAGTGTGGTTCCCGGTGTTTGTAGACACTGGGACCTATGGAGACACAGGCTCATCCCGGGAACATAAGCGGAAATTGATCCACGAAGGAGAAATAAGCATTCCAGCTTGTTAGTGGGGGAAATCGCAAAGCAGAAGAGGAGAAAGAGCAGCTGAGGACAGGCTACTGCTGACACTGTGGTGTGGGTGCCTTGTTACCCATATTCCTGGAGATCGGCTGCCCTGAAGTTAGCAATTCCATCTCCAGCCCAGGGCGTCCGCAGAGGGGCCGGTGTTAAACCAGCAATTGCTCCAACTGGAGAGGAATGTTCTAAAATGCTAGCACAACCTGCCTGCATGCCTTGTGAGGATGAAAACTCTCCCACTGCTGCCTGCCCTTCCCAGACAGCTCCATGCCATGAGTCTGCAGGAGAAAGTTCCCTTCTTAGCATGATTTGAAATTGTGTTGATTGTTGTTTTTTAAGAAAGTGACTGTAGAGCCCTAGGAGCCATTGGAAAGACACAACTAACATGTATCAGGTTTCCCAGTTTGGTAGGGCTGAGGCTGTAAATGCTCCCTGGAGAATGTTCACCGTCTCAGTGGCCTAAGAGAAGTTTGTGCCCCCTCTTTTCCTAACCGCTTTCCAACAGTCAAGTCCTTCTTCCAACAACAGAAATTAGCCAGACAGTTTGAAGACATAATGCCCAGGTCAAACAGTCATTCATTGTGATCGCATGTCAGGACCGCAGGAGCCAAGTGACAACTTCCCTGCGGGACCTCAGAGCTTTGGTTTCCGAACGAGATTGATTCTGTAATTCTAGTTTCAGGGAGCCGGTAAAATGAATTTCGGCCACTCACTTTGTCACCTGAAATTTTATTTAGAAGCAGACCTGTTAATGTATTCCAAAAACAACACGAACACAAAGTGGCATCAATATTGAGAAAAATCACAGAATTTTAATAATGAGTATAGAACTTTTAAGAGGGAAAAGATGACATTATCTTATGGACTTTGAGTGTGTGTGTTTCCCAATGTTTTTGTTTAGTCTATTTAAATATATAAAATTGAAGAGTAGGGAGTAATAGTTCACAATAAAGCAATTCTATAAAGCATGTGCTGGTAGACATCGGTGCCTTTCTCCAAATTCATTTTTATGACTTTTGAATAGTAGTCATGCTGGCCGAGAAAGCATTCATTTGGGGAAAGAAAAACAAGAAACCTGAAGGAAGATTTCATTTGTTAGAAACTTAACTATAACAATTCCCAATAAAATTCTGATAGGCAAAATTGCTATTCCTTGGTTATATTGAATATACCAAGTTTTTTAATTCTCACAGCCAAACCTCGGAGAGGGAAGGTAGTTAGGATGATATACTGATTGCTATTACTCATAGATATGTGTTTGGGGGCGGTGGGGGGGGGGGATTTCCTGTGGCATCTGCTGAGAGCTGGCTTGTCAGGGAGGACTGTCAAATCAAACTACCGGACATTCACTTTTTAGGCGAAAGCTAACGATGTAAATGATCAACTTAGAAGAAAACATAGCAATTATGGGACGGGTTAAGTGTTATTTGCATTTTCCTGGGAATGGATCAGTTTATGTATAATCCCAAGTGATTACAGCTGCTTGGTGTTTTCCCCCTCTTCTACCAGGACAATGGTGTGAATTTAAATTATGTTCTAATATTCATGAATCTTAACAACAGTAAATGAAAGGACTAATCTCAGTCCTTAAACTGATCTAATATTATAACTCTGTCACAATTTACAGTCCGGGCATGTGTTGATGGTGGTTAAGGAAGGAATCTTAGAATAAGGCTCTATTGGTACCAACAGAAGCTGCTGACTATGAGCACCAAGTCAGGGCTCTTTTTACATGTGAATAAATAAGTTGAGATAAATGTTAACCTTTTTTGCCAATGGTACTTATTTTACCGCCTAGTCTAATGACCAGGAGTCATTTTGGAAGGGGCATTATAACTTTTCGTTTCCCAGTGCTGTGAAATGCTGGCAGCTCTTTATATGCACCCTCTAAAAGTGGCTTTGGGGTGATTTTTTAATTACCCCTTTTATTGCCCAAAGAATCTATGGGCTCTGAAATAAAAACTCTGTATCTACAGCTGAAGTGTGGAATTGATACAATACTTGTATTATTAATAAATATGATCCATAGCTTCAGAAATGAAGTATTTTCCTGCCCTGGGTGTTTTTTTAGTCACTATACCACACAGGAAGTTGTATAATCTTTAAAGATCAAAAAATATATGGAGAGGAAAATGAACTTACTACCAGAACCTGAATTTCTCTCTCAGATAAACTTTAAGGGAGACACTCAGAGTGGACCTCACCCACCCACTGGTTAATTCCCTTCTGCTATTTTATCAAGACCGGATGCCTTATAGTTTTTGCATCTTCTCTGTGTGCTATTTTTTGGTTGAAACTTTCTTTTTTTAGAAATTATTTTGAATGATTTATATTTTCTGTACAAATGAGAAATGTCAAAATTTGACTTCTGTGTGGAAGAAAAAGAGGCAACTAAAAAAAAACACCTTGAAAAATCCAAGGAAACCATCTAATTTTTACACGTGTGGTTTAGGAATATCCGATTGAATCCCATGTAACATGTGAGAGACACTTTGGTTTATTCTCTTCTGTTTCATTCAGGGATGTTGGCAAAATGCTGAGGCACTGGCAGTTTATAGAGACTCGACTGTTCCCTGATCTCACTAAATGCCACAGAGCTCGCGTTTCTCGCGTTTCTCAGGAAGAAACCTAGAGATTGCTCTTTATTTCAGAGTCCTGGGTAGAATGACGCGCAACCAAATCTATATTGTGTGGTCCTGTTAGAGTAGTCTGCTGATATCTGAAAGAACTGAACCTATGGGTATTACAAAAGTGTATATTTTAACCCAAGATAACAAAAATAAAGGTTTAAGGTTTTTGTAATTAATATCATCTCCACTGGGCAGAATGAGAGGCTATGTTCATCAGAACAGTATCGTATATAAAGAGAAAACATTTAAAATTTTACCAATTAATCTCTGAACCTTTGGGTGCCTTTAGGATAATAGTCCGAGGCCTTTTGTGGTTGTATTTTAAATTATTATATAGTACATATATTTTGTTTCATATATTTTTGTTCTTTCTTTTATGAGTGTACTTTTCCTAAAAGAAGCTATGCATTAGCATGAAATACATTCTGTAAATAATCAATGTATTTAAAACTGGATTCATTCGTATATATAACATGTAAAATGACTGAAGGTTCTGGAAAAATATTTAAAATCACCCTTTTAATAAAAACATATTTGGAAATGGGGTGGGAACTAATACCGATTTAACTAGTTCCATGCTATAAACAGGAGAATAGGATTTTAAGTAAGGTGCATCCATCATTAAAACCAAGGGGAGAAAACTGGGGATAACTATTGAAATGCTGTATAAACAATCCTTTGTAAGTCAGTCTAATTGAACTTGAGCATCAGCGCATGACTTTTCTCTTTTTGAGGCATTAGACAGCAAAATGTGGTAACTTAAAATTTAGATATTGTTCCAGGGTGATTGGCTACACAGAGTTTTAGAAAAGTGAAGCCGAATCTCGGAAAAGCCGTCCAAGCTCTAGTTCTGTGAAAGCGAGCTGATG
Source organism: Myotis brandtii (assembly GCF_000412655.1). Lineage (NCBI taxonomy): Eukaryota > Metazoa > Chordata > Mammalia > Chiroptera > Vespertilionidae > Myotis > Myotis brandtii. Next base: position 65,869 of record NW_005353714.1, on the reverse strand, counting down.
AGTCAGGGGGGCGGGAGAACGGTGTGAAGTGTACACAAAAAGTTGGCAAAAGGCACAGAATAAAGCAGGTGGATGACAGACGCAGGCTCGTGGTGAAAAGAAGTCCCATGAAAAGTTAATGAAATAGAAAGATTGTGCTCTGTATCCCATGCAATGCCAAACCGACAGCATCCGCGTGGCTGGTGGGGACACACGAGGCTCCACCACAGCCTCGCAGCCCGCTCACTCCGCTCACCTCGCTCTGACAGCTCGGAGAAAGGACTAGATTTAGTGATAAAATCAAATTGATTAAACAGCCCGCCATCATCTAATAGCGTAGGGCTTTTTTCTCTCTCTCTCTCTCTCTCTCTTTTTATAATTTGCATTATACCTCCCTCTGGTTTCTGGCGACCCGTGTAATAGCAGTGATTTGAGATTGCTTCAAGGGCATTCGATCTGATGAGTGAATGTGAATTTGGAATAAAAATATGAGGTTCATGTATCCATATCTAAATAGTGGTGATTCAGTTATTGCAAAAGTGCTGTCCCCAAAAAGCATCATGTAAGGACATGCAGAATTAGAAAATTGTACTTTTCCTTTGTGAGGGATGGGAAGATAACTTATACTCTGAAAGCATCCAGTGTTCAATTTTTAAAAATATACATATATAATGTTTGTTGTTTTGTGTGTGTATGTGTGTGTGTGTGTGTGTGTACACACAGTAAAGATGATGAAAACATTTGAGCAATTTTTTATCTGCTGCTTCTTTTTCTAAAATGCTAGAAATATGGAATATGAACAGTTTTGAGCAACTCATAAAACCAAAAATGATTACACTACTTTGTTCTTCATCACTTAAATAAACTCTGAATTGGTAAATTGGGCTCTTAATTACTAGCCAACGAGATTTCTAAAAGGATAAATTTCCACATGGTAGGGAAGATTTTAAAAGCACTTATTACAGCCATTTCAAAACTAAATAATAACAATATAATAATAATAATAATAAAGCAATTGCCAGGTGAAATATGAAAAGCACAGATGTCCTTCACAAAATATTCAAACTATTGAGTGTCAGCACCATCCATGCGGCTACATATTGCAAGAAAAAGCTACATAGCAACGCATAGCCTGAGGTGCAGCAAAGAACCCAATTCCTGTTAAGTGTCTATAACTAGAGTGAACCTAAATTAACCTCTATCATTTGAATTAAATGTTTTTCTTCCACTGATATACAGAAATGCATGCTGTTAAATAATTGATTATGCGAAGAGAATTGTTTATTCCTAGCTGTTAATATATTATAATTGATTTACAAATGTACCCCTATCAAATGAAGGGACATTACTTTCAAAAAGGGGAAAATGTCTGTTTAAATCTGGATCCACGTGTAAGCCTGACATGCTTCCGTGAAACCTTAGAGAACAGGAAAGGGAGATGCATTTGGAAATTTAAAAACATATGTTCTTGTACTTGCATATGTGACACTCACTTCTCAGGCATCCTTTTTGGGGGATTAAACTTCCACTTATTTATTTTGTTTGGAAGGAGTGGGAGCTATTGCATTTGGTTTCTTGACTTTGTTTAGTCAGCATCACAGCCAATGTGCCTCTTGGTGCCCTAAGTCTTCTACAAATGCATGAGTGAATTTAAGTTCCCAGGAAATGCATCAAAGAATTAGCAGCTACAAGAAGGGTATGTTTGTTTTTTAAGAGGTTTGTAACTTTCCCCAAAATAAACTGGCCACTTGCAAAGACAGAAGATTTTTTTTTCTGAAGAGCAATAAATATCTGAAAATAAAGAGTTAATCAGAGTTTCTGAATCCTCTGCATACACTGTGGCTATTTAGTCATCTCTTCTTCTGGTTACGCATATTGAGAATGAAGGGCTGCAAATTAGCTTCATTTTGATATTTTATTGATGGGGAAGGAGTACAATTAGTATCTGGCTTTTGGTAACAAAGTGGCTCGTAAATGTCATCTTTGTGTCATAAAATACATATACATACACATAGAATTCACTATGATCTGTCTTAAATGATCAAAATTACCAGTAGTTTATGTTAACATTTTTTAAAATCTCGAAAACTAGCTACATGATAATGTAAATGTTATATTTATATTAAAGAGGGATTTTATGCTTGCTTTTAAAAGTGCCCATAAATGGAGCTTTTATATAAACAATGCAAAGGAGCACTTCTGTTTAAGATGGAAGAGACATATAATAACATCAAGGCTCAGGTGACTTGTAGATTTTAGATTACTTTTGAATCCCTAAGTGATGACATTTTAAAGCGTTTTTAAAGGTGTATACACTTTAAATGACAGGGCTGAAGGTGGTGGCTGAAGGAATTGCTTGGATGCAGAGAGGCCCATTAGAGCCGCGTGTTTGTGTAGCTGCTAATGCCCTTCCCCCGTGAATACTCACAGTAGCTGGTCTGAAACAGAAAAGGTCCGGCTCTGTCTCCACACCTGTCTGATCAAAACCTCCTGTGCATTCGGGGGAGAAGTCGCCAGTGGAGACAAAGGTGGAGCAGGACAGCTATTGTTCCAAAAGTGAACTACCTGTTCACTGTAGCTAAAATCTGGTGGCCTCCATCCCTCCCAGCACTTTTATAGCGGTGCTCACAGAGAACTCATTGACCAAAGGGATCAAGGTTTCTTTCTGTTGCTATGGCTCACCATTTGGATAATAGATAAAATTCATACTACTCGGAATATATTAGTCAACCCTCTTTCCTGGAGTTCCTGCTCCACAAAGTGAATCTCCCACCTGAAGGATAGCTCAGCACTTCCAGGAGACTTGCACATAATAGAAAGTGTTCCTCTACACATCTCAACCAGGCCGTGCGTTGAGGGATTTTATAGATTTAATTAATCGTTGCTGCTCCATTTGGTTCAGATGACACCTCTGATTCTTGTTTCCTACGGCCAATAGACAGAAGATCTGCCTTATCATTTTGTAATGTCTTTCGTGATTTCTCAAACATGTCTCCTCAATGTGATATTAAAACAGAACGGAGAGGGACTCGGTCCCATGAACCTGGGGAGCCAGTCCCTGCCGGAAAACACTCACCCAGCCAAACCCCTTCTGTGGTTAAAAACAGAAACAAAAAAGTGCAGCTGTGCTGCTTCTAAGATGTAGAACTTGGGGAAACATCATAGACTGACTCAAAGCCTGCGCCCTGAACGCAAATAACTGATTTCAAATTGGTTTTACCAGGCTAGTTCCGTCAGAAGGACACAGATTTCCTCTCCTGAAAATGAATGCAATTTTTCCTAAAAGTTTAATTGCTTTCGGAAAAGTGCAATTTAATAAACATGACAGAAACGTCAACAAAATAGATGCTGACCTCCCCTGCACCCGAGTCTGGCTGGGTTCACTCATCCCTGTCTGTGACAGATGCTCCGCTCCCGTTTGGCTCATAGCTGGGGAAATGGATGTGTCCTTAAAGGAAACACACGCTCTTTTTATTAGAGGGTGTTTGGACCCGAGAGCTGAAACAAAACGTACACGAGCACCTATGCTATCTGACATGCACAGTTTTTTAAAAAGACTGTTTTATTAATTTGGGTGATGTGCAAAAGAATGTTAAAATAATACCATTTCCTATTCTTTAAGGTAACTAAGAATATGCAGGGCCTCATTTAACCAACAGACATAAAGATATCTTATTTGTGCTTCAACTCTAAATATTAACACTGTAGATGAGAGTGTGTAAAGGACTACCCTGGTTCTAACAGAATTCTAACAGAAAGTGACTTTTTCATTCAAAACGTGGTTCAAGGAGAAATTTTTTTTTAATTCAAAAGAGTCCATGCTTCTGATTTTCTTTCTGAAGAAGAAACAATTTTCAAATAGAAATCATTGCTATATCCCTAGGAAAAAATACCAGGATAAACAGTAGCTTATCTGTAATACTACCCACAAAGAAGAAGAAGAAGAAGAAGAAGAAGAAGAAGAAGAAGAAGAAGAAATAGAAGAAGAAGAAGAAGAAGAAGAAGAAGAAGAAGAAGAAGATAGGGAATACACTAACTCTGACAGCCCTGGAAAGATATTGAACTAAGAGGTCCTGGCCCCTCTGGTGTGGCTGGTGTGTAATAAATGTTGCTCTAGTCTTCACGCCAGTCGCCCTCAGGAGCTACCCAGATGGAAAGCTATTCAGCACCGAGTGAAACTCCGGGAAATAGCTACTCATTCAACATTTAGGATGACAAGGCCATTCATTTTAGATCTAACACATTTGAGAGTTCATATAATTTTATCTTATCACTTGAGTGTTTTAGTTCAATTATTTTAAGGAAAGTTAAATTATAATGTGGGCCTTTTTTTAGATAATGAATGGAATTCAAGACATTAAAAATTATGTGTGTGTTTTTGTAGATTCTTAAAATATAAGTATAGTATATAGAGACAACAGACTCAAGCATTTATTAAAATAATGAATATTGAAAGATTCTCTAACTCTGGGACAGAAGTCTAATATATACTTATTTTTAGATGAACACTGAAAAAGTCATGTATAAAAAAAACTTTTGACTAAACTTCTGAGATCACAAACTCCTTGATAAATAGTGAAAAAAATGGCTTTGGTTTATGATCACGCTTTATGGTATTGAGGAAAACATTAATTGTAAAAGTTTTAAAACATTTATTCTAAACAATGTGTTCATAATTCACACTCAGAAGTAAAATAAATCTTTTTTTTGTCCTTGACACTAATAAAAATACTCTGTCTTCCTACATCATAAAACAAGAGAGAAACAAAAACCATGGTGTATGAAGGGATTTTAATGGGAGGGAAGGGGAAGGAGAGAGAAACAGAGTCAGAGACAGAGAGCATCGGAGAGGGGAGGGAAGAGAGTTTAACTCCAAGGTCTCCCTTTCCTGTGCCCTGTGCCGAGTTCACCTCCTTGCACTGCGTGCTGTGTGTCTTCCAAAACAGAAAGGACTCTGGGTTTAAAAGTATAGGCATGCTATCCAATTCTGCTCTGCTTGCAATTTTTGCTTTAAACATTATCCGTGTATTCAGACAAGGGCTGATTTGATGTAAGTACCATTTATTCATTTGCAAATACATCCCTGTGCACCTACTATGAGCTAAGCAAGCAGATTAGAAAAAAAAACAGGCAAGAAAAAATGTTGGCAGGATCCTTCTCTCTGAGCTTAGATTGCATATGTGGATATAGACATAGACATGCACATCAAAACAGAGAAAAAAAAAAACTCCAAGAATCTGGCACAGTATTAGATTCTTGGAAAATGGTTTTAAATACAAAATATTATCACATTTTTTACAAAATTGGGTCTCTATTGTGCTTTTTTATAATTATTCCAGGTGACACTCCTGTGTAAAATCTAAATCATTAAACTGCTCACGGTTTGCATACTTTACCTCCCCAGAGTCAGAACATAAAAGCTGCTCAATTAAAACACATTGAGGAAATGGATTTTTTAAATAAAAATTGTTTCAAGAAATAGCCAGAACAATGTAGTAGAAAGGAACATTTTCTAAAAAGAGTATATTCCCTATGAGCCGTAGTAGTTGACACTGGGAACACACCCTGTGCGGACATGTGTGGGGACGTTGTTCATAAGCCATCTCTGGGATGATGACAACTAGGGATGAACGTGGCTTCTCCAGTTCCTGTTTTGCAGACTTATCTGCAGGTTTGCATGGCAGGCGTTGCTCTGTGTGTGCAGTGATTGTGCACGGACAGGGTTCCTGAGGAGCTGTGTGCTCCCAGACATGAGCACAGTGGCCACCGCATTGTAACCCATCCCTCGATGGCGGCTGTAGAACTAATTATCAGATGTAGATGGCAGATTTACAAAGGGCACTGTCTGGTGTATCGCTAAGTCATCGCCAGGTGAATTCAAATGTATTCTTTCCACAAACATTGATGGACAATTTTATGTGGCAGCCGCCGTGCTAACTGGCAGGGATGGGGCAGTGACAAAAGCTCTGAAAATGTCCTCTGAAAGAGCCAGAAAGCACATTTCCACTTGGCTCCGGCTTCTCTGTGGTCCACGTGGAAAAGACCATTTGCAAAAATCCCTCCAGAAAGTTCTGGGGGCTCACTTCTGTTTTCCAAACTGGCCACACCGATAACTGGCACGCGCATGGGTGTGTGGGGGGGATGGATGAGATGAAACCCTCAGAGCCAGACAAATCCCACAGACGCGGCTCAGTGAGCAGCCCTTCGGAACCTGGCGCCCCTCACCTCCACCCTGAGGCATTCTCCTCAGCCTGTGTCCCCTGAGCCTCCAGCTTGGGCACACGGGCACACCTCTTGTCTGCTGGCTGCATATCTGTCTGGAACCTCCCACAGCTGTAACTGGTGCTGCCCTTCTTCTAGAAAGGTCCAGGCATGGCCCAGGAGCTCAGCCACCATTCTGCGTCCTGGTTCACACAAATCCAACTCTGTCCTCACGGCCGTGGACAAGCACTGTGTGCGTCTGCGTGCTGCACCGCTCTCGCACCAGGCCCAGCAGAGTAAGGAACCGTGGCATCCAACCTGTGATGTAGCTCGACATTCTTTATGACCCAGGATGGCAACTCTGTGCCTAGACGTCATGGAAACTAGGAGGTAGAGCTCATCCGAACAGACATAGAAGGCTTTTAGACGGCCATCTATTCAACATGTGGACGCAGGATGCCTCACGAAAAAAGATGAAAGTCACTGGACATGTCCCTTGTTTCTATGTAGATAGCATGTTTCTTGGACTTTCTTATCCCTTACCTATTAGATAACTTTAGAATACTGTTTTCTCTCTCTCTCTCTCTCTCTCTCTCTCTCTCTCTCTTTCTCTCTCTCTCTCTCTCTCTCTCTCCTCTCTCTATATATATCCTCTCTCTCCTCACTCTCTCCCCCCTCTGTCTCTCCCTCTCTCCCCACTCTGCATCTCTCTCTCCCTCTCCCTTTCCCTTTCTATCTCTATCCATCTGTCTCTATCTCATGCACATTAATTAAACAGGACACATGTAGAACCCGCACCCAATGAGCAGCACTAGAAGATAAAATCCTTTGGTGCACACGACTTACTTGGTCCACTCACTTTGGCAGCAGCGACACTGGCTGCAGCTGGCAGGCCTCGGTGATTATCTGTAGTGATACTTAAGAATGTTTCCAAACTTGACCATAAGGGAAACAGTAAAAGTGAGAGTTGATAACATTGAAATCATGCAATCAATTAAATGCTCCGTATTATTTGTATATATTTATGCATACTAAAATTCTGTAAGCAGAAGCCTGATGTCAGCATTGCTACTCCGTCACTAAGACTGTCTTGTCTTTAATCCATGTGGAGGAGGAAACTGTCTTCACTCTTGGTTCATCTGGACTCCCCTTCCTTCACCGTCAGGCTGACCCAACCCTTTAAAGCAGTGATAGCGAACCTATGACACGCGTGTCAGAGGTGACACACGAACTCATTTTTTTGGTTGATTTTTCTTTGTTAAATGACATTTAAATATATAAAATAAATATCAAAAATATAAGTCTTTGTTTTACTATGTTTGCAAATATCAAAAAATTTCTATATGTGACACGGCACCAGAGTTAAGTTAGGGTTTTTCAAAATGCTGACACGCCGAGCTCAAAAGGTTCGCCATCACTGCTTTAAAGTGTTCCCCAAGATGGCCTTGACCATGTCTTTCTACTCTGAAATGTTATTTCTTTCTATCGGGGTTCTTACCACTAATATCAAAAAATACCCCTGTGTCTGACAATGGTCACATTCCCCACGTGGGTTCAGAGACATTCTCGCCTGTGTTTGAAGCAAGTTCCCTCCTCCAGAGTTCTCTCTGGGCATTGCCCTGGGAACGCCATCTGTCCATGGTGTGTCTGGGTGACTTGGAAGCAATGCTATGTAGTTTACCCTGCTGTAGTTTTGCAGGAAGGGACGACTTTCTAGTATGGGTTGAGGTCAAAAATAATCCCCCACAGGTGATGGAGAAAAAATAAATCAGATATAATGCGGCACACTCCCCATGTGTAGCATCAATGGACATTCTGGTTCAGGAACAGGGGACATGAATTTACTTTACATCACAGGCAAAGTGTGTTAATGGACAGTTATGGGACTGGAAGTGTCTATATTGCAGAATGTTAGCCTCACCCAAAAGGTTAACAAAACAGGGAGGACAAACTCTGAAAGAGTCATGTAGTTGAGACTCTGTGTCCATATTTTCAACAAGTTTCTCTTGATTAGTCAAGTGCAAACCAGCAATGATGAGGCCACTCAACTGACTACCCATTTGGCCACAGGCAACAAGAACTAAATATTAGTGACTAATATTTATCGAGCACTTATGCTGTTCTACTCCTGAAATTTGTCTCTGGTCCACTAGTTGCTTATCTATAAAATAGGAACAGTATTTGAGTTGTAATATTGTGACATATCTTTTCACATACATTTCATGTGCATATACGTGTGCATATATATACATACACTGTATATTCATGTCTGTCATATTTAGGTGACTTACAAATTAACGTGTAAGATAAAATTTAGCATAGGAGAGGTTTTGTTCTTTTTAGTCTAAGTTAACTATACAAAAGGTCTAGCACTAACCACTTTGGCTCAGTGGATAAAGTGTCGGCCCAGAGACTGAAGGGTCTTGGGTTCAATTCCCATCAAGGGCACATACCTCGGTTGCAGGCTCAATCCCAGCCCAGTTGGGACACTTGCAAAAGGCAACCAATTGCTATGTCTCTCTCATATCGATGTTTCTCTCTCTGTGTCTCTCCCCCTCCCTTCCACTCTCTCAAAAATCAATGGAAAAATATCCCTTGGTGAGGATTAATAACAACAGCAAAAGTCTAGACAGACAGTGTATTAGTCTGCTCAGGTGGCAGTAACAAAGTAGCCCAGGCTGGGCAATATAGCAACAGAAATATATTGTCTCACAGATCTGGAAGCTGGAAGCTGAGATCAAGGAAGGTGTGGCAGGGTTGGTTTCTCCTGAGGTCTCTCCTGCCTGTGTCCTCACATGGTTGTCCCCCTGTGTGTATCTGTGTCCTGATCTCCTCTTATGAGGACACCAGTCAGATTGGATTTGAGGCTAACCCAATGATCCCATTTTAACTTAACCGCCTCTTTTTAAATACATATAGTTACATTCTGAGGTCCTGGGGGTTGGGCTTCAGCAAATGGATTTGAGGGGACACAAGTCAGCCTACAATAGACAGAAAAGCATGGTTCTGTTCACCTTTAGAGACATTTTCTGAAAATGAAAGCATGCTGTTAGGTTATGCCCTCTTTCCAGAAATATCTCTACCTTAATAAGAGCCAGGAGCCTCATAAGTTCCACTTTCATCACCATAATATCTCTAGTATATAAACCATAATATCTCCAGGGGACAAGAAATACTTGTAGAATTGGACTAATATCAGATTTGACTGAATAATGTCCAGGAAGTTTCTCTTCAGATGTCATCTAATGGTGTGACACTCCCTGACTTTTATTGTATCCTGCTTTTGGTTCCCTCCTCTCCTGACCCTGGGAAGATCCCCATTTCCAGTTAAAGCAGCATAAACTACCATGACTCTAAGAAGGGTTCCCTTCCACGGTGTGAATGGTGTGAGGACCATTTCCACCTCCCACTGACACTCTTCCAGCTGAAATAAAATCAGTCATGTACCTTTCTTTAGTAGGAGGTAAATGAATCCTAGGAAAGTATTAACTCAATATCATCTTCATTTTATGGACAAGGATAGTGAGATATTTGATTATTTAGTTTATTTTCTTTAGGGCTCATGTTACAGAGAATATACCTCCCTTATGGATATTGTAAAATTAAGGTCCTCTGGTCTTGAAGAAGATGTTTCTATGACTCTTTCAATCAGATTTCTGTCTTTTCAAATAGGACTGAGGTGTAGTACACTGGAAAAAATAAAAAGAGGCAATCAAGAATAGTACCATTGCCCAGCTGGTGTGGCCCAGTGGTTGAGCATCAGCCCATGAACCAGGAGGTCAGCGGTTGATTCCCAGCCAGGGAAAATGCCAGGTTTTCAGGCTAGATCCCCAGTAGGGGCCATATAGGAGGCAGCCAATCAATAATTATCTCTCATCAATGTTTCTATCTCTCTCTCCCTTCTCTTCCTCTCTCGGAAATCAATAAAAACGTATTTTAAAAAAAGAATAGTGCCATCGTCCTGGTATGGAATTGAACACATGGGTACAGAAAGGTCATCATAAGAGTGTGGGCCCCTGGAAGGAGGGAGCTTTCAAGGTGAGGGTGCACCAAGGCCAGAGCAGGTGTTCTCTGGGCAATGCAGAGGTCACTGCCACTGAGGAGACGCCTATAAAATATCTCAAGAACAATGTTATCGATGCCCATAAAACTGGGTTATGGAGCCAGGGTACAGCAGGGCTTGTAAGAGAGTTCTATGCTTCCCATTCTCCGGAAGATAGAAATTAGGGTAAAACCAGCTCATAGTATCTTAATGAGTATATGTGTGTTGGTGTGTGTGCTGTATGTATAGATGTGTTTGTATATATGTAAATACACACACATATCTTCCACTGTGCTTTCATTTCCTTAGGTAGCATCAGTAACACAATTTTATGATTCAAAGGTTTAAAAAACCTTAAATTGTGGAACCAACTAGCTATTCAGCATGTTCATTTTCAGATATCTACATAATAATGTATATTGAATTCCAAAGTAAAAAATTAATTGCTATACAAGGTAAAAAATTTTAAGAACTGCTATGAATTAAGACTAGTGGTAAGGACATTTTGAATTCTATTTTTTCAATGAACAAATATTAAAATAAGAAAGCCAGTGCTATACATATACAGCACCTACATGCACAACACCGTCCACAGAAAGATAAGCTAGATAAGCACACAGTTTACTGTGATATTCAAATTAGTTAATATCTTGCAATGAAAATGAAACTTATTACTCATTCAGTAAAATCCTGGAACTAAATTTGAATGTTGTAGAATGTTCTCTTCAGATTTAAATACATTTTTTGTTGTTGTGCATCTGGATTTAAAATGGAAACATTTGTATGACCTTGTGTGAGTGTCTCTGTGTGTTTGTGTACAGGATATTTCTCATCCACTTTAATGCATAAACGATAAATTTAATGTTCCAATTTCCCAGATTAAACCAGCTCAGATTCTATGCTGGTGATACAAAGTCAAAATCAAGTTAAAGCCACAGGTAAACATGTAGTTTCTGCCTTAAATTCACTGAGTAAATGGATGAAAAGCGGATTACAGAAACAAATTTGGGTAGAGAAAAGTCAAATAGGACATCTGAACTCACCATACGATGATGATTCTGGAAGTGTCAACTTTAAAACAAAACAGTTAAATAATGAGACCCTCTTGAGAAAACACTCTGTACTCCCAAAGAGAACAAAGGTTATTAACATTAAGGAGAATATATGCAACTCATTGCACACAAATTACCTAAAATTACTCTTCCCATCTGCTCAAAATCTTCTTTATAAAATCATTTTACATAAACACACACACACATAGGATTTCTGAGTTTTTAACGTTCTTTTGTAAACAAATCACTGATTCTTGATGACATTTTATTTATAATGGGCCAGTGGATCTCCACCCTTTATGCCCAAAAATTCAAGTGGGAGGGTCCCTCATGCCACAGAGCTCAGAGAAGAGCGTGGACAGAACACATTTCTTTAGATCCTTCCCAGCTCAGTTTCCTAGACTGAAGGCAACTCCAGATCTAGAGCTGGAGCGAGGGAAGAGCTGAGGGTGGATCAAAGCACAGGGTCCATCCATTACATCCCTGAGGAAGGACACCCTGGACCCAGAGCCCTAACTAACATGGGCACATTTCAACCTTAGCCGTAGGTCTCAGGTTACACATAGCAGTCATGGTGCCTGGGTCACATAGACTTTCCCTGCTGATGGAATAGCAATGCATGAAATTCTTTATTTGTGTGAATGTCCTCTAACTCCTTATTGATTTATAGCAGAAATTGTCCCTAATCTGAGTGACTTAAAGTGTGTGTGTGTGTGTGTGTGTGTGTGTGTGTGTGTGTGTGTGCTCGCGCGCGCTCGCTCTATGTTACAAGTATAGAAACAGGAGAACCAGGGAATTTAGTATAAATATAATCTTTCCAGATGAAAAACAAATGCATGGGAAAATTTAGGAAATACTCGGATAATAAGCTTGTGTTTTTAAAGCTTATTGTTAATAGGTATTCCTTCTGAATTATTTTATACCATCATTAACATTTGTTTGGTCTTAAAACACACAGTAAACTTTCACCTCTTGCAATATTTGGCTTCATTTCCTTTGTTGCCTCATTTCTTTAAGTGATTTTAATTCTTTACACACGTTGAATAATAAAGAATCAATTAAGATCAGTCTTTCGGCTGAGGTCCCTCCAAACTGAAGAAGGCAAAAATTGCGGGTTTGAAATTTAGGTTTGTTTAATCTCCAACTTCCTTTTACTTGAGCAAGGACTGATTTGGCTTTCAGTTATGATTATTGTATTCCTTATAAAGTTTTACAATGGTATTGTATTTTTTTGCAATCATTTTCACCAAAGCCATGGGAAGATCAAATGAATAATGTCCAATGTAAATGCATTTAAGGAGAAGTAATGGGTGCCTTAAACTTTTTGATAACTTTACAGATAGAACCATCCATACTGATCAAGTGCTGCCAAGATAACCAGGCACATTGCAAATTTTAAAAAGAACAGTAAATGCACTGTTTATTTACTCGTCTGTTATAGTTCTTCTTCTTTCTCCTTGTTATATTAGTTGCTGTCCCAAATTTTGCTTTACGTGAAATGTCAAGCCTTCACCAATTGTTTCTTATAATCACATGCCCAGAGAGTGCCAACGTACACCTGTAGTGTGAGATTAATTAGAAATAATGCCCCATTCCACTCCATAAGCATCCTGATTTAGACAGTTAATCATAAGTCACATGTCCGGGAACACATGAAACAAAACTATTACTATTCCACTAAATACTCAAAAGACCCTGAAGACATTCTTCCCTCCTTTGTTATGTTTTCCTAGGCTATGTTATATTTGTGGGTTTAATGTTCCCGCTTTATATTTTTCTAATTCTCATTAAAATATAATAAGGCATTTAATTTTTTCAGTGTTTTTCACATACCACCTGAAATCATTGAAGCCTTCTTGGTCTGCATACTGGGATTGGGAGAGGCTGTAAACATTCCAAGGCAGGATCTCACAGTGGGAAGACAGAGGAGAGCCAAGTCAGTGAGCCAGTCCAGTGAGCCGGAGGTGCGCACAGCTGGAGATGCAGACAACGCAGGACACTCAGCCACCCCCTGAGTCCCAGAGGAGCCTTGTGACCCCCATCACACAACCCGACACACAAAGGCTCCAGTGACTAGACATCAACCCCACTACATGTCCATGCTGATATTGTTTCTGCCCCCAAATCGCTGAGAAATGAAGCCAATTTGTGCCTGCAAATGAGAAGAGCTTGGATTTTCCAAATGCAACAACAAGACCAAAGGAACACAAAGGCACAACCAAACCCAGGCAGGGTCACAGGAAATGTTGCTTCGTAAACCTGTGCACTGAGGCCCTGCCTCCCGTCCTGTAAGAAAAGAGAAAGGACCTGAGCAGAATAAAATGCCAAAACTCACTTATTTGAGTATTTTAGGAGTGTTCTCAGTCCCATGTGCCCTTGTGGTGTGGAATGAAGAAGACGTAGTATTATCGTATTGTTACCCAAGGTATGTGTGAACTTTAGGGTTATTTCCTAGACATTCTAAAAGTAATTAGCATTTTATTGAAATAGTCTGTACAGTAGATCCTTGATATCCATAAGCAATATATACTCAGAGATTTGTGAATCCTAAATGTGGTCATTTATCCCATGGAATGGAATGGAGTAAAGCGAAATGACCAAATGCAGTTCTATGCAACATGCAAGATCCATTTGTTTTTGTTTTTAAGTTTGGGATGTCTTGACATATTTAAATTTAACAAATTATTTGGTATATTTAAGTTTTATAAGATTTCTCAGAACCCATTGCATATCGATAATATATAAGGCAAGAAGGAGCACAAGGTGTTTTCCAAACTTATTTCAACTCTCAACACCTTTTGGGGGACAATACATTAATACCTCACTTAACGTGAGCATTCAACAGGATAAGGTTTAGGAAATGCCCAAATAATTGAGTATCGCTGCACATTGTCACTGGCTCCTGCACAATGAGATCTGCTACTAAGTAATCTACTACAGTTTTTAATTTATATAAAACTTCTATTTTCTTCCTGAGAACCATAATATTTTTAGACCCTTTAACACCTTTATTACTGTCACCTGCCATATTGGACATGGGTTGATCAGGTTTAGGGTTATTTTCAAGCTTCTGTTCAGAATCTAAGTCACCTGACCGGGGAAGCCAGAGTGGCCACTGGCTTGTTTCTAAAGCCTGGGAAAGGGAGTTTGTGTGTGCACTGGAGAAGGACCAGCTCCAGAGCGCCAGGGTGGAGGGCCTTCTGCAAAGCAGAACCCACCGCTCATGTTCCTTGGCGGCCACATCACTGACCAGGAAGGTGACCAGGGCTCGGTCCTGCAGCTGGAGAAGAGGGCAGGGCAGCGCTGATGGAGGCCCCAGCCTCAGTGTCCCGACAGTTCTGGGAACTTCCGGAGCACCTGTGCCTTTCCTCTATGCACTCTGAGTCTTCTCGATACTTCTGCCAGGTGCTCATTTTGCGTAAAGCTAATGGGTTTAATTCCAACTGCTTATAAGTTAGAAAAGCCTATTTTTTTCAGAACCTTTTAAAAATAATGGGGCAAGGCAAAATGGGACCCAACCTGTAGGTGTTGAGTCATCAACTAGGTCACCCACCAGCTGTTATTTTGTTGTTGTTGTTGTTGTTGTTGTTGTTGTTAATCCTCACCCGAGTATATTTTTCTATTGATTTTTTTTAGAAAGAGTGGAAGGGAGAGGGAGAGACAGAGAGAGAGAAACATCGATGTGAAAGAAACACATCAATTGGTTGCCTTCCACATGTGCCCCGCCCAGGGCCAAGGATGGAGCTTGCAACCTGGGTATGTGGCCTTGACAGGAATCAAACCCTGGACCCTTTAGTCCACAGGCCAATGCCCTATCCCAGGGGTCCTCAAACTACGGCCCGCAGGCCACATGCAAATACAAGTATTGTATTTGTTCCCGTTTTGTTTTTTTACTTCAAAATAAGATATGTGCAGTGTGCATAGGAATTTGTTCATAGTTGTTTTTTTTTAAACTATAGTCCGGCCCTCCAACGGTCTGAGGGACAGTGAACTGGCCCCTGTTTAAAAAGTTTGAGGACCCCTGCCCTATCCACTGAGCCAAACCAGCTAAGGCGTGCCCAACAATTTTTATATCATGATACTTGCACATTGCTAGCTTTTCTAGATCATTTGGGCCCATTTTAACTCATAAATTAAAAAAAGAATTACATTATTACATGTATTATGAAATGACCTTTCTCAGTTAATCAAAATCTATTATTCATACAGAAAAAAGACTCTAAAAGTCTATGAAAATACACTTCCAAATTGAATTTTAAAATTTTGGAGATGGTATAACTACGAAGCATTAAAGCACTGCATTTCCTGGTAGCCAAGGCAAAAAGGGAAACTTAATGAGTTGGAAGCTTCTTGTTTTCCAATAAGAGCAATCAAACCAGGATGTCAAACCACAGGAAGGAAAAAAATTGGGTAATTTGACTCAGGAAAATAGAAGAGCAGATGTAACTAATTGGATATTATGGTTATAAAAGAACCTCATTAGGTTTCAATGAAGCATCTGGTTCGTAAGTAGCTGGTTCTGATGGACTGTCCAGGCAAAGGCAGCTTGAAAATGTGCACCCAGGTGGCTGAAGGCGCTCACAGTCTTCCTGGGGTCACTTCCTACAGGTCAGGCTGACAGGGTTACATCAGGACCATAAAGGCTGGTCTGAGTCTTCCTATGGCAGGAGGGTATGTATCCAACAACAAAAACAACAAAAAGCCAGTTCAAGTTATTCAAATACAAAGTGTAAGAGGTGCGTTATGACCCAGACCTAGATTTTACCAGTTAAGGCTGAATTTGAGAATACCATATTGGGTTTTGAATGCACACACAGATTGTGAAAGGCATTAAATGGGTGTTGATGGAGACTAAATGGGTATCCAGTAAGCTGTCATTGACCAATGAATTAAAGGTTCCACACAGATTAGAAATGCTTATTAAGTGAATTATTTTAGCTTTGGTTTTTTGTAAATGAAACTAAGTTTAGCAATTAACCTTTAAAAATTATGCCGCAATTATGCTGCTCCTCACTCTGCTGGCTTCTAGACTAAATGCTCACACCTTAGTTTATTGAAGTGCTTTGCAGTGTCAATCATAAACTCAACCTCAATCCCATACCCTCCCCGCCTCTTAGAACAAAATTGATTCAGGACACTGACTGCTAATACTTTCAAATCCTGGCCTCCAATTTTATATAGAAACTGCTTAAGTTTTCTCTTTTAAACTATAGTTCTCTTTTTTATAGTGCCTGCCTATCCTGCGTCCCCTAACTTAGCTTTCTCTATTTCCTTAAGGAAGCAAGTAAATATATAATATTGATAACTACCTGTAAAGTGACAAAGAGCACGACTTTTATTTCTTCCAACTCCCTATGAGATCTGGAGCATGGCTAATCTAGAGTAGGTATTCCGTTAACAAGTAGATGGAATCCTGGCCCACTTCCTCGTCAAACACAGTCCTGCACATGCTTACTTTGACCTACAATCTCTTTACATGGCACTCACCTAAAATGCTTAATTTCCTTTCTTTTTTCCAAACCAAGGAGTATTTTTGGCCTTAAAAATATATTTAAGACCGACTGGAAACCTGAGATAAACCTTGTAGCACAGTCTCGCTGTGAATCTGCATTTCTGTGTCTGTATTTATCCTGTCCCTGCACCAGGCGCTGTGCCCTGCTATCTCCTTGACAAACTGTGAAATCCTGAGAGTGGCTGTGGCCTGAGTAGTTCTCTGTCCTACTTCTCCTCCCAGCCAGGACAGTTGTATAGGTAAGGTGAGTGCTAGTCAGGTGCACTGACTATATCCTGTGGGACTCGTGCTATTCAGCTGAAAGCTTTTCTGAAACAGATCAGCCAACTTTGACTCTGCACCTCCCATCCTCTCCCTGAATCACCTGCCAACCTCTCCA
This sequence comes from Myotis brandtii, assembly GCF_000412655.1. Lineage (NCBI taxonomy): Eukaryota > Metazoa > Chordata > Mammalia > Chiroptera > Vespertilionidae > Myotis > Myotis brandtii. The sequence continues at coordinate 48,704 of NW_005353714.1, read as the reverse complement.
GGTGTGTTCTCCTCCCAGGTGCCCAGTGTCTTCAGTCCAAGTTCTCATGGCCCAGGCCTGTCTTTTTCCAGCTATGCTTTTTTTCTCCAACTGGTCACTTTTAAAATCTGATATCACCTAGTTGACATTGGAAACTATTTCATAGACCCACAGGGAAATATAAATGACTGATGAAAAACACATCATCACAACTCAAGAGCTTGCTTGGTAATGGGAAAACAGTGCTTGGCCACTGCGATGATACTGATGGCAGATTTAGTCACCAACAGCAGCACTGAGAGAGGTCTTTCTGAAAAGGGTGACACGGAGCCTTCCAGTGTCTTCACATCTCATAGGCAGCTACCCCTCCATGCAGGAGTCACATGTGTTCACATCAGGTGCTTTCCCATCCTATTTCCTCATGCAGCACATATGGAAACAAGAAAAGGAAGGAACGAATAATTTAACACACATGGTAACCTCTCACCTTTGTACAAAAGAGAGCCCATCAATCATATGTAATTTTTGCCTGCATGAGAGCTGTGTGACCACTTTCCAGAAACATTAATTTTTACAAGATAAAAACTATTATATTCCTGCATGGAAAATGGCCAGTTTGTGTTAAGCGACAGTTTTAAGCATCTATTATGTGTCAGGAGCTGGGCAAAGATTATATTTTGAATAAGAAAATAGTTGTCACGTAAGGGCTCTGGAGAAATTCAGGGGCTCAAATTGTAAACATCTGTTTAATAGGCAGCTTATAATATCATTGTTTATGAATTTTCTTAATGGACCTTAGGCATACGTAATTTGGAAATTTCTTTATATTTTTAATGGGTGTATCTTGAGCAACAAAAATAATGGGCAGTTTGAGAATCCTGGGAACCCAGACCTAGATTTTACCAGTTAAGGCTGAATTTGAGAATACCATATTGGGTTTTGAATGCACACACAGATTGTGAAAGGCATTAAATGGGTGTTGATGGAGACTAAATGGGTATCCAGTAAGCTGTCATTGACCAATGAATTAAAGGTTCCACACAGATTAGAAATGCTTATTAACAACAGTCTAACATTAAATGGACAAAAACAGATAATGTATCTAAGTTTTCACCTCTTATCAGGATGCTTTGCAGATGGGAGAGCAGTCCAGAGTTGTAGGGCTTACTGGGCAGCTGTGAGAGAGCTACCACCATCTGAAGGACCCAGAAATGTCTGAGCACTGCTCCTTCTATTCCTTACAAAGAAGGAAGCTACACATGTAAATTTCCAATCAAATGGACAGACAGGAAACACCTTCCTCAGTTATTCTCTTGAGAACAGGACGTCATTCATTGAAACCCTAGTAATGGTCATAGCCCCCATTTACTGGAAGCTATATTACAAGACAAATCTGAGCTACTGAGAAATTTAGTAACTTGCCCAAGATAGCACAGTTGGTAAATAAGCTCTAAATGTCTCCAAATTTCTACCATTGTCACCAATTCTTCTTTGTCAAGTGTATGTGAGCACCTTAGTAAAGAATCCCCTATGACTATGATTATGTATCAAAGAGAAAATTAACAAAGGCTGCACTCTTCATTAGTGTTCATCGGTGTGCTCACCAGCTTTCATGATGCTCCCATCAACATTTCCATCCCAGGAACATAGGTCCTCCCAGCTGGGACTCCCACCTGCTCCCTAAGTGTCTCACAGAGGTGGGTCCAGCTGGTGTTGTGGTGATCCCTGATCTGATATGATACGTTGAGTTCATCCTTGGTTTTGCAAGTTAAAAGTGACAAAGCCAACTTCCTTCACAGGAAGCAGGGATAAACAGATTTAGTCCACAGCAAGAGGACAGGAGCCTGTTGGCTTCTAGGAGGTACTTGGGGTTGGGTTAAGGTACCTCAGTCTGTTTTGGGGACCTGGTGAGCACTGGACTGACCACACTTTCCAATTGCCACTGGCTGAACACTCCCTAAGAGTTTGCAAAGACAGACTTCCAAACAACAACAGAAACCATAGGAACCACAAATGGCATTTTGGACTCAAGGTCTTAGTTTGGCTGAACTTGATGCTGCAGCCTCACCAGGCAATCCCCAGGAAGCATTTTGGGGGCATGTTGAAATTCTACTCTTCTCCGTGCTGGTCTGAATGGGGGGGGGGAGGGTAAATATATATCCTATATAATAAAAGGCTAATATGCAAATCAACCTAACAGTGGGATGACTGGTCGCTATCACATGCACTAACCATCAGGAGGCAGACACTCAATGCAGGAGCTACCCCCTGGTGGTCAGTGTGCTCCCACAGGGGGAGCACTGCTCAGCCAGAAGCCTTGAGCTGGGCTCATGACTGGCAAGCACAGCAGTGGTGGCGGGAGCCTCTCCTGCCTCCACGGCAGCACTAAGGATGTCCAACTGCTGGTTTAGGCTCGTGGAGTGGGCCTAAGCCATCAGTCTGACATTCCCCAAGGGCTCCCAGACTACAAGAGGGTGCAGGCTTATGCTGAGAGACTCCCCGCAAGGGCATGAATTTCATGCACCGAGCCTCTAGTGTGTATATGGCAAAGCTAAAGTCCCAGTGTAGTCTTTATGGCCAAATAAAGACAAGGGTGAAGGTTGGAGCATGATGTGAACATCTGAGTAGCCCACCAATGGGGCCACTGAGTAGGTGATAGGTGGGCTACCCAAGGACAGGCAACCTGCGTCCTCTTCTGGCTCTTATCATGGAAGGATGCAGGTTGAGGCCAGAGGTCACATCAGCCCTCTTGAAAGTACCAGTTAGGCAAGTCTCTCCACCACCAATTAGGGGGCTGAAGGGGCCTCTTCAACATCCATGTGAAGGTTAAGTTTCCCAATGTTAACTACTTCATTCTTATTGATCCAACTTCTGTGTGTGTATGTGTGCATGTGTGTGCGTGTGTGTGCCAATTACAGATACGATTTATGTGATCAACGTCAAACCCAGAGATTCATAATTTGTTTTTCTTCTAAGTAGTAACTTTTTAGGAGAAAGTTGATCATTATTCAAGACTCATAAAGTCTATGGTGTCTACTTTAATACCACGGGATACTATGAAGGATTCAGATACTTAGGATTTATTAAGATTCAGAGATGATGAAGAGAAATACAGATATATTAGAAATTAAAGATACTCTCCTGATCTGAGTACGAGGGATGATAAATATTGTTGGCATGGCACAAATTAATAACTAGTATAAATCACCGGTGATGAGGGCGCTGACTGCCCTAGAAAATCTGCAGCCCTGCTTCACGTTCTCAGACTCGGGGTGTGGAGGTTCAGGACAAGTTGTCCTCCACCAAACCCCTCGGAGGGCAGGCGATTAACACTTGGAGGGGACAGCTCTCGCAGGAGAGCTGCGCGTAAAATGACCAGGGAAGGAAAAGGCAGCTCCTTCCCAAATTAGCATAATTAGTAATTATCTCTTAATAGCCCCACTTGGCTTCTGAGACTTGGCACTTGAAATTCTGCTTAAAGTTCAGTGAGGAAAAACAAATTTCACGCTGAAATGTCTCAATAACACAGCTGAGATGCCGAGGTAATCGTCTGACTGAGGTAAAGGGGAGGAGATGAACATATGGACACCTTGCTTTCTTCCCCCTAAGAACCAGGTATGTGATTGTACATATTTTGACAGAAAACACCAAAGAGGATGTAGCCTCATTGAATGCTCCCTAGTTTCTTTCTGTCTTTGAAGATCCTTTCAGAATTTTCCTCTCTGGGGAGCCCAGGTCACCAGCTAGGTATTAAGAGCCATTCCATCTAATGAAACATAATATGTCTTCCCTTAGATCAAAAGTGTGTCCAAAATATCGTATGAAAAAGAAAACAATAAGAGAGAAGAAAGAAAAAACGAAGCAGCAGCAATGTCATCGTCTGCAGCTAACAAATCTTGCACACACCTTCCTGTTTTCTTATTAGAATTCAGGTCCAAATAAGACACAAACAGCCAGGGGCTAATAACCCTGAAAGTTGGTGTCTACGGCAAGGAAACAGATGAACTTTTTTATTTTTTATGAAGATATGTTTGGCAGGACATAGGGAAGACATATTTAGCATTTTTCATGGGCTAAACAGCATTTTTCTTTTAGTCTGTGCTATTGCAGAAACCAGGGCTCTTGTCCTAAGTTTTAACATCACAGTCTTCTGAGCCAAATGTCTGTTTAGTTTATAACCAAAGGAGAAGATGAAAGGTTTGTTGGAAAATTGTAGATGGGCCAAAGCAAGCCCACTGTGCTTCTTCAGTTCTTGCTGAGCCTGTTCTGCCATTGGAGGGTGGGATGCGGCCCTGAGCCTCCAGGAGTCAGCACTCAACAGACCAGGTCCCTGCAACAGTGTTCAAACACTGTTTTAATAAACTTTGTGTCCCAAATCAGAGAGTTTTGAAGGCTGAAGAAAAGAGTATTATGAGACTGAGTCTAAACAATGATGTAAAAACATGGATCTGAGAAGAGCACTACAGGGTTGAACCAATTTCCAATCGGAGATTAAAATGAGGCAAATGTTTACAGAAAGAAAATTCTAGAAAATTGGATTGATGGAGAATTTGAGCATCGTAGTGCACATCTGTTTCTTCCTCCTCTTTAGTGTCCCCTCAACGCCTCAGCAGAGGTAGATACAAAAGCAATAAAGGCGTCATGTGGGGAGGTCACAGCCAACAGGGTCACAGTGTTGAACTGTTACACTGTATAGGAGTCTGGGGATCTTGAGGAGGAAGCTGCAAGAAAGGACTCCTGTGAGGGAGCACGTGTCTTTGGAAACAATATTGTCTTTATAAGAAATGATTTTGGCCTGACTGTCGTGGCTCAGTGGTTGAGCATTGACCTATGAACCAGGAGGTCAGGGTTCAATTCCCAGTCAGGGCATATGCCCAGGTTGCAAGCTCGACCCCCAGTGGGGGAGGGGTGCAGGAGGCAGCCAATCAATGATTCTCTCTCTTCCTCTCTCTTCCTCTCTGAAATCAATAAAAATATTTTAAAATAGAAATAATTTTGATATCGATTGAATGAAATAAGAAACATCCTAAACTTGTAACAAGTGAGTGTAGTTCATTTGGCACTGGGTGTGTGGAGAGAGGGGGGAGCTCTTTTATCTGCCATTTGAATAGGGTTGCCTTTCTGGTTCACACATCAACGTGTGTTTAATGTGGCCAGATCTGTAACTCCAGACACAGGAAGACTGGATTCTGCAAATCATTGCATAATGTCATACAGTCCTGCCATTGAAAGTGTAAAGACATGGCCCCCAAGTTGGTTGAAAAGTGGGACCATTTTAATTTGAAATAAAACTATTTGGAGGCCCCAAAAGGAACTGAAAAAACTGCTGCCAGAACATGGTCTGGGAGGGAGAAAGACTGCAGCACAAAGTTTATTATCTAAATATATAAATACCTGCGGGTTGCCTCTTCTTGGATTCCAGAATGAAGATGAGCCCATGAGAGATGCCAGAAAGGAAGGTAACATTGCAGAGTGGGGACACTTACCTGTTGTGTTCCCATGTCATCTCTCCCTACACCTCCCCTCCCCCCGCCAGTTCTGCCTGCATCTGTTTCTCACCCCCTTTTATAAAACACAGAATTGGACGGCTTCTAAAACGGAAGCAAGGGGATGTCAGCAATGCCACAGGCATACCTTGGACATTAGTCAGTAATTAGTTTAGGAGAGAAAGGGGCAGGTTGACAAAACACCAGCACTTTAGCAAAGCAAATAACCCAGCTAAAAAAGACAGAGTAGACACAATCTTGCTGTTTCTATGCATTCTCTTCTTTTATCTAATAAAAGTAGGTCAATGTTTCATGCTGCTCATATTGGTGTCATCCATTTTAGCTCCACTAATACAAACTAATGGCTGGTTATGCATTATAGTAGACCAAACCTCAGATAATGAATTAAAAAGTGAGATGAAGTGCTAAATATGCACTTAAAGTCAGGCATTAAGCCATTAAAACACTCCTGCAAAGTGTTTTGTAACTTTCCAATCTAATAATATCTAGAGAAGAAATGTTTAAAAGGAAAAAAATCAAACCAAAATTTGTTCTCACAATTCAAACAACTTCCAAATAAATTCTAGTTGCCTCTGGGTCAGTACCTGCAGATGCAAACATCAGGGCAAGTTACAGACCAGAACCTCTGACCGGGAAATTCTGGGAAAGACAGGACATGATTCTTTCTGGTTCTAGGTTATGAAATAGGTAAAACCATCTGATGGAGAATGTTGTGGGCAAAAAGAAGCCACTTCAAGAAAACCTCTTCCACTGCCACACTCTGCATTTGGGGGCTCACACAGATATATTTCTGAAAATTTCAGTTTAATACAGTTGTTCTCTACAAATGTCCTTTTAAGCAATTTCTCTCCCTTTGTTGACCCATAACTCAGGCCCCTGCATACCTCTGAAGACTTCACCCTCCCTTTGTCCCCTTCCCTGGCAGCCACTCAATGCCACACGAAGTGCTCCCACCGCATCTGTCCCTCTCTTTGTCCCAATGGCCGGTGCTCCTACTCTCCAGGTTTCACAAAGTGCTAAAGCCAAGAGATCCTGTCCATACCCCAGCCCAACCCACATCTTGGCCTCCAGTCCTGCCACTATCTTCCACCTAGTCCATCCCATCAGTGATCAGCAAACTGCTGTTCGGCAAACCGTGACTCACGAGCCACATGCGGCTCTTTGGCCCCTTGAGTGTGGCTCTTCCACAAAATACCGACTTCTGCGCATGGGCCACGAAGTTTCAATCGCACTGTATGTGTGCGCCCACACGTGTAGTTTGTGGAAGAGCCACACTCAAGGGGCCAAAGAGCCGCATGTGGCTCGCAAGCCATGTTTTGCCGACCATGGCACTAGCTGTTCTCTTCCCACTCAGACAAACACGACACAGAATCAGCACAGGACAGCCATAGGTAAACACAGAACATAGACCCCACCCTACAAAGCACAGTCACCCTTCGGAGCAAAAAGCTGTTTTATTACATGGAGATGACCATCACATCAAAGCCATTCTAAGGCTATATGGAAGTTTGGAAAATGCAATTTAATTAAATAATGGAGAACCCACTCTAATTTTGACTCCATTTTCAATGAAATTATGGGATTTCAAGTATAATTTTTTTCCACACCAATTCCAACTATTCAAAGGGATTTCCATCAGCCCTTTGCCAGTGGATCTGTGCTCATGAATTCAGCACCTCTGCAACCAGGGCATGGTGGTTCCACACTCTCACTGTCTTCATCTGTTCTCTTCCCACTCAGACAATGAACTGGTGAGTTACATAGCAGAGAAATAGAAGAAGGTGAGCCAGAACTAGACATGTGAAGGCTGAAGCCTGTGATACCAGATCCCATGAGGGGGAGAAGAACTGGATCCCACTGACCTGGCATGTGGGACTGTCACCATCAACCACTCAATTGTCTATGCAAGAAATCAGAGCTTCCACTGAATCCCTCCTTTGTCAAAAGTTTCATATTCAACTTGCTGCTAGGACATATCCTTCCAACCCCAAATTGTCTCTAAACCTATCCTTTTCTCCATTCTAGCTGCTGCTGAATTGATCAAGGGTTTCTTTAGTTTTCCACCAGGAAGGAGTAGTAGAAAGGACTGTGGACCCCAGAACCATGCAAGTGTGGGCTTCTTGACCTTGGGAGCCTCAGTTTTCAGTGGTGAAGGAGCTTGCGGTTGAGATTGAAACTATGCAATGCATATAAAGTACGTATGCGCTTCATTTCAAATTATGCAAAATGAAGAACAATCATTGCTATTATTCCCTGTGGATCATTGGGATCACTTCCTAAATGGAATTACCACTCAAGATTTTCCCCACCACAGCTCATCCTCTCGCTATGCATAACTTAACCTACTGAGGAACACAGCTGATCATGTTGCCCTTGATGTACAATCCTCAGTGCTTCCTTTTGTCAACTGAACTAACTCAAAACCCTTGGTGTTGAGCTCAAGGGCTGCACAATCTGACCCAGTTCCAGACTCATTACCTGTCACCCTCACCATGTCACCCACCTGCACAGCCCTCACCCCTCAGCCATCATACTTAGGCTATCGGTGCCCTTGTGCCCTGGTATATTTATCAAATAAATAGTCATCAAGTGCTCAATGGGGTGGCAGGCTTAGTGGATGCACCAGCGAATAAAACAGAAAGGAAACCCAGTCCCGACGCCCAGGTAATTTTCATTCTGTTCTTTCTCTTGGAACATTCTCTGTTCTACCACTTCTCTCACCTCTTTGGGGGGTTTAACCTAATTACTGGTTCTTGGTTAAAATATGCTGTTTACTCTCCAAGGCCACACATTCAACTAGGACATTTGCTTTATGGAATTTACCACCTGTGTTTCAATTAGCCCTCTGAGCGTGGTCTCCCTACTAGGCTGGGAGCTCCTTCTAAGGCTGTGTCATTTCAGAGTGGGGTCCCCAACATGCAGCAGGGCACCTGGCATGGAGAAGACGTCTGTGTCAATTGTGCTTCTTTGTTTGCAAACAACACAAGTCAAAACTAAGCATGAGACTGAAGCCAGAAATAGACCGGCAGAGCCAGTGATAATAACAGGGCCTAAGACAGCTCTTGGGGCCTATGGTGGGCAGCTGGTTTTGGGTGTTTCCATCAAGGGCTCCAGATGATTCTGATCTTGTGGAGAAAGAACCAAATTGGTTTAGCGGCATGAAGGAGTAGGAGCTTGACAAAGGATAGATGGGGTGCTTCATCCAAAAAGAGGGTGCTGAGCAGATATAAGACAGGTGTTCACTACAGCATTCATCTGAAATTATTACCATTGCCTTCCTATAAAACAATAATTTTCCATGGAATTGTCCCACAGGAAGATGTATATTGTGCTTAATATACCAAATAGTATGCTCCCAGAATAAAAGTCAGAATTATAGTGATTAGGTTATTATCTATACTTTAATCTGCTTCCTTTATCCATGGCCAATAATACAGGGAAACAATGTCATACGCTACACTGAAAGTTGAATGATGAGTATTACATGTATTTCACTATGGCTCTGTATGCTGTTCCACTGGTTCATGCCTGTCTTTGTACCAGTACCACACCGTTTTGATTACTATAGTTTTGTAATAGTGTTTGTTTTTAGGAAGCTAAATTTTGAGGTTATCTGTCACATAGCAGCAGACAGTAACAAACCCAAAAATCTGTGATGGTTTGCTGTCACCCCCTGGCTAAACACTGCTTCCACAATTGAATGTCATGTAAGATTGTCATGGTCACTAACAACTCATGTTTGGCCACAGTTAATAAACCTTGGTTCTGATTGTAAACTGGTAAGTATTAATAGTGCTTCAATAATTTTGTTAGACATAAACTGCCCAAATCCTCTTTTATTTTTTTAAATTTATCATTATTGTTGAAAGTATTACAGATGTCCCCTTTTTTTCCCCCATTGACCCCCTCCATCCCTCCCCCAATTCCCATCAGGCCTTCACCACAGTATTGTCTGTGTCCATGGGTTATGCATATATGCATATAACTTCTTTGGTTAATCTCTCCCCACTTACCCCCTCCATCCCTATCTTCCCTCTGAGATTCATCAGTCTGTTTTATGCTTTTATGTTTCTGGATCTTTTTTGTTCAACAGTCTATTTTATTCATTAGATTCTACATATGAAAAATGAGATCATGTCATACTTGTCTTTCTCTGATTGGCTTATTTCGCTTAGCATAATACTCTCCAGGTCCCTCCATGCTGTCTCAAAGACATCCTTCTTTTATGGTATAAATGTACCACACTTTTTTTATCCACTCATCTACTGATGAATACTTGGGCTGTTTCCAGATCTTGGTTATTGTAAATAATGCTGCTATGAACATAGGGGTGCATATATTCTTTCTGATTGGTATTTCAGGCTTCTTAGGATATATTCCTAGAAGTGGGATCACTGGGTCAAATTGGAGTTCCATGTTTAATTTTTTGAGGAAACTTCATACTGTTTTCCATAGTGGCTATACTAGTCTACACCAGCACTGTACTAGGGTTCCCTTTTCCACATCCTCACCAGTACTTGTCATTTGTTGATTTGTTGATGGTAGCCATTCTGACAGGTGTGAAGTAGTACCTCATTGTTATTTCAATTTGCACCTCTCTGATGATTGGTGACTTTGAACATTTTTTCATATGTCTCTTGACATTTGTATGTCCACTTCAGAGAAGTATGTATTTAGGTCATTTGCTCATTTTTTAATTGGATTCTTTGTCTTCCTTTTGTTAAGTTGTATGAGTTTTTTATATGTTTTTAAAGTTAATCCTTTATCAGATGTATCATGGGAAATATGTTCTCCCATACAGTGGGCTCCCTTTGCATTTTGCTGATGGTTTATTTTGCTGTGCAAAGCTTTCTATTTTAATGTGGGCAAATCTTTTAAATGAAATGCTCCCACGTGATAATAACTATCTGATAGAGAAGTAATCAGATGTTTACTTTATCACACACTAATAAGGTGATATCCTATATAATAAAAACTTAATATGTAAATCAACCAAACAGTGGAACGACCGTCACTATGACGCGCACTGACCACCAGGGGGCAAACACTCAACACAGGAGCTGCCCCCTGGTGGTCAGTGTGCTCCCACAGGGGGAGCGCCGCTCAGTCACAAGCTGGTCTCACAGCTGGCAAGCGCAGCAGCGGTGGCAGGAGCCTCTCCCGCCTCTGTGGCAGCTCTAAGGACCCCTTGGGGTATGTCTGACTGTAGGGATTGGGTTTAAGCTGGCAGTTGGACATCCCCCTAGGAGTCCCAGACTGCGAGAGGGTGCAGGCTGGGGTGAAGGACCCCCCCTCCAGTGCATGAATATTGTGCACTGGGCCTCTAGCTATACAATAAATATTTATCTAAGGATTCAGGCAAAATGATCTATTAATCATTGAAAAAATTATTATGCTAAACAGCTCATTTTTTTTTTTCATTCTATCAATCCGATACAAAAATCTCTTCATTCTCTTTTTAGGTGAGATGCTACCTAACATACCACACACTTCACAATTTTTCCATATTTTCTTATGTCATCAACCTTCCCCTTCCTATTGATTATTCTGTTCTACCTACGCAGATGCTGTGATTTCTCCCATCTTAAAATAAATCCTCCTATGTTTCCATCTCCCTTCAACTCAAGCCTCCTCACTGACTCGCAGATATTCCCAGCCTCCAGACCTTTGCACTGGCTGTCCCCTATACCTGGACCGTCTTTCCTAGACATCCAAGTGGTTCTCTCTACTTCCTTTGGGTCTTGAATTGAATGTCACTTTCTCAGGGAGGCATTCCCCAGATGTCCCACCTGAGCCTGCAGCCGTAATACCTTCACCTGCCCAGTCCCGGCCCTCCACCCCTCAAAATCTCAAGTCCCTTCAGGATGGGTTGTTTGTCTCTCTTCCATTAGTTACTGCATCTCAAGTGCCTAGAACAGTTCCTGGCCTACAGCAAGTGCTTAATAAATATGTGTAATAAATATGTATAAGGCGTAAGGTGTTTAATAAATATGTGTAAGATGTAAGGAATCCATGACTATATCTGCTTCCCCCTGCGACACACCCTCCCACCTTCAACATCACTCTTCTTGTGTTGCTTTCCTTCCTCCTGACAGTAAAATTGCTGAAGCCTCATTTCAGAAAATTATGAAAATACAGAAAAGTGGTAAAAAGAAAATTAAATTGAACTCTGCTATCTTCCTGCTATGGAAGTTAGTTCATATTTTACAGTAGATTCCTCTAGTCTTTTTTTTTTTTGTTCCAAGTTTATAACTTGGTAACAGGTGGCTCAAACCTTACCATCCTGCACTTAATCTGCTTTTCAAAATTAACTGTATGTCCACATTCACATATAATTCAATATTTTTCTAGAGGAGGGATGGTCAGAGTGAGATCTCTATGGAGGAACCATGCTGGGCTGGCGTGAGCGTGTATCCCAAGTACAGGCGTAAGGAGGCTGGAGGGCAGCAGGGAGGAAGGTCTTACAGGGCGTCAGCAGGAGAGGGTCACGCTGTTCAGAGAGTTTAGGGATGGAGGAACTGTCCTGTGGCCAATCTGGACTTTAGTCAAGAGGGTGGAGAGAGAGAAGGTGCAGCTGCAGAGGAAAATCTTCAGTCCCTCGGGTCCCGCCAACCTCAGTGCCCCAGCAGGATCGAGCAGAGCTGCCTCGAGAGAGGAGAGAGTTGTGACCCAGGGCCCCCTCCCTCATTCCACTGCCCCTGCAACCTCCCAAGGTGTACATATACCCCTTACACAAGAGAATGTATCAGAGAGTAACGGGGCTTTCCACTGAATGAGCGTGTGTTTGATTTGATGACATTTCTCGTTTAAAATGACTCTGTATCATCCTTGACCAAATGTGTGTGAGAGACAGAGGGAGGTCATTTGCCTTAAACAATTTTAACCTCACTGTCTAATTATAAATTAAAGCTAATTTCCAAGCACCTGCCCTGCATCAACTGCCCTTTCATAGGACACATAGTTATGCCTTTTCCAACATCAGAAGCTGCTTTTTAAATCCAGTTTCTACTGGTACACACACCCCATCCCCAACTGGACCCCTAGCCCATGGTGGCTCTGGGTGTTGGGAGGAAATGCTTGACTTTGCTTCTGTCCATGAGCTACAGGTTGTTACTCTGACAAGAAATAGGATCCGTGCATCCCTGGGAGGCAAGAAGAGGAAGCTCTCCTCTCCCTGTTTTCCAAGCTCACACTACACCTGAGGGTGGAGAGGCACCTCCAGAATGTTTTGTGGAGGGAGCTGGTGAGGATGAAAGTGGGCAGCTCTGAGCCCCTCCGAGTCCCCTCCCTGTCCCAGTAAGCTGGCCACAGCCCTATGGCTTGTGTATGTGTCTTTGGCAAAGAAAAAATGAGTGATTCATGCTGTTCATTGGAGAGGAAAAAAAGAACAAATGCAATTTTTAAAATAAAAGGATTCTAAACTCTAACATACACAGGTACACACACACACACACACACACACACACACACACACACACACACACGCTTGCTCCTACTCCCTCTTCTGCCTCGTTTATCACCACAGCACCAGCACCATCTAACGCATATAGTTAGCGCTCAGCTCTCTCAACACCTGGTGAACAGGTGAATGGATGGAGCAGTGATGGGGAGAACCCCCTGGCCTGGCCAATTAGGGAGCCAGAAGGAAGCTTCATGAGAGGGGTTTCTGGGCACTTTGGCCCCTCTAGGTCAGTCCTCCTCACTGATGAGGAAGCTGAGGTTCAGGGGAGAATCAACCTGCCCCAGGTCAGCCTTCCTGCAGACGCTGCTCTGTCAGGAGACACTGTGCAGGCCCACCAGCATCTCTGCTTCCCGATGCTGAGACTGAGGCTCAGAGAAGTTAGCTAATGTTTCCCAGGTCCCCACTTGTGTCAGAGCTGGCCTCCTGTCCACATCTTGTGGTGCTCACTCTGCTGCACCAAATCCCAGAGGTGCATTAACTCGAGGCCCACGAGTCACACGTGCCCTTAGCCCTCGCTAAGAAGCCCTGTTTCTGAGAGCAGAGTGGTTAACTGGCCTCCAGGTGCAAGAGTAAGGCCCTCGTGAATGGAGAGGAGCCTCCTGGAACCAGTCCTCTGCTTTCTGCCCACAGGGACACACACATGAGGACTTCACCCCGGGATGTTCACCAGAATCACTGGTCCTCCCCTTCACTCTGCCCCTGTCTCTATGCAGCTCCCTCCCACCCATGGCCCCATGTCTGCTTTCCAAGGCTGGGCTACAGCCCTGGATGCACTTGTCCTGTTTCTATAGTTGCCCAGCACGCACTTTACTTTCAGGTCCCTCTAGTCCAGTGGTTCTCAACCTTCTGGCCCTTTAAATACAGTTCCTCATGCTGTGACCCAACCATAAAAGTATTTTCGTTGCTGCTTCATAACTGTAATGTTGCTACTGTTATGAATCATAATGTAAATATCTGATATGCAGGATGGTCTTAGGCGAACCCTGTGAAAGGGTCGTTCGACCGCCAAAGGGGTCGCGACCCACAGGTTGAGAACTGCCGCTCTAGTTCAAAATATCTTCACTAGACTTGGCCACTTTGAACACTGATTGAGGGTATATACACTCACCAGGCATAAGATGAGCCTAGTTTACCAAACTGCAGAACAGCACAGACTCTGCAGCCCCCAGTAAACCTACATTTGTCCATTGTGCTCAACACAGAGATAAACTCTCAGGGACAGGAAAGTGCACTTAGCTATTGTGGGTAGTCTGTGTGCAGAGTTCAACCAAGTTGTGTTCAGTTAAAGACCACATAAGAGTGAAAAATCAGCATCCATGAGATAAAATAAGCATATACATTATTTATACTTCATTGACCCTGCAAAAGATTAATTGCATATTCCACCTGACAGTTTTCAAGACAATGAATTAGCCAAGTATCATATTCCTCTAATTACTATAGGGAACAGTTTGCTATTTGCAGCAAGTATGGATTTCAAAAGCTTTTCATTTCACACCAAAAAGTGAAGCATAATGGAGTATTTCCTTGTAGATAATAACATGGAATGAAAGTGTACACAACATTTTAGAGAAATGCTTACTCTTTTGAATGAAAGATGAATATGACTGTTATAAAAATAATCAAATGAATATGGGGCAATGTGCATGCTGCACACCTGCACAAGATATACATGCAATTATAATAGTAAAGGCTCTGAGAAGTCCTGTCGCAAGGAAGGCTTCAGTCCTCCCAAGGCTCTTCAGCTAGAGACACATTTCTCTGTGCAGCACAGGCTGCCATTTGGGGCCAGCATCCTCTGGCACACACTTTGGGGACCCTCTAGAGTCAGTTGCTTCATACACTCCCAGCCTCTTTACAGGAGAGCAACAGCTGAAGAGCAACCCTTTAAAAATATTTGGGAAGTAAACAAAAACTACACAATGCCCGAATTCATTCTCTAAAGGGGATTTCAAAACATCTGTTATAACTAATATTTTACTAAAACTTTGAGATTACTTTTCTGTTATAGCTTTTATATATTTTTTCCTCTGATGGTCTCAGGTCAGTATTGCTGGAGGGAGCTATCATCTGAGCATGGTGACTCTGACATAATTATTCTGTGGTACAAGAGTCAAATATCTTAGAAAATGAACCAAGTTCAGTATAAAGTATAAGAATTTTATCACCAGTGATTCTGCCTTTATTTTCATTTGGAAACAATACTTCAGGTTGTTTAAGGTGAGGTAAATCCAAATGGTATCCAATGAGAGAAATCCCTTAATTTATTTGTGTTGAGTTATATTTTTATCCTATTACTATATAGGAAAGATAACAAAAATGAGGGAAGAGAAATAGGAGGAATTTATGGGATGGTTTGGCTTCTTCCGGGTCTCCTGACCCCCTTTGCAGCAGCACCATACCCAAGCAGGTTTGCCCTAGAGACGAGGCCCAGCAGCCCTGACAAGCCACTTATCTCCTCAGACCTCAGGTTCTTCATCTGGAAAATGAGGATCTGAGCATGGATGGTTTCCAAGGCTCCTTGTAGGTCAGAAATCCAAGGTGTTTATGCTCCCCATAGCTTTCAACAGCAGACAATCCATTTGCTTCCTAATTAGAGATAAAAGGCTTAACAAACCCCTCAGAGAGCCCACCCTCTGGAGCTGGTGGGGTTCAGCCCTGTATCTGTGGTGACGTCCAACCCCCCTCTCTCTGCTGATTGGGGAACCTTCCTGAGACAGAAGGCTGAGGGACTCAGGGAGGGCAGGGACAAAAGAGGAAGAGAAACACATAGGAAGACTCGGAAAATGTACTGAAAACTAACTTTGTCAGCTGGAGAACGTTGTGGATGCATGACTGAGTCTTAACTAACATATTAACTAAGATAGCCTTCAACTAGTTGGGATGGGCCATATAGAATCTGGAGCTCAAAAGCCTTCAATACTGTTATTGCTGTGCCTGAGAACGTATTTTGGCCATACCTTTTCCTGATGGTCCATTTCATTGTTATCTGTTTCATTTGTTTCTTTATAGTGTTAGGGAGAAGATGTATGCAGTCCTCCAGCAGTCGAGCAGAGGAAGCACATCTTTTAGATAACCCTCGGCAGAAAGTCAGTTAATTATAGATGTATATACCATCTGAGAGGTCCATGTTGCCCAAGCCTACCCTCATCATTCAATTATTCTCACCATGTTGAATAATAAGGCAGACCTGCTCAGCTATGGCTGGGTAGCTCAGTTGGTTAGAGTGCCATCCCTGTACACCAAGGTTATGGTTCAATCCCTGGTCTGGGCACATACAAGACTAAACCAATGAATACATAAATAAGTAGAATAAAAAATTGATGTTTCTGCCCTGGCCAGTGTTCTCAGTGGTTAGAGCATCAGCCGGTATACTGAAGGGTCTCAGGTTTGATTCCCAGTTAAGGGCACATACTTCAGTTGCCTGTTCACTCCCCACTCACTGTCAGGGCACCTGCGGGAGGTAACCAGTTGATGTGTCTCTCTCACCTCTCTCTCTCTCTCTCTCTCTCTCTCTCCATCTCTCATCCTCCCTCCCTCCCTTCCACTCTCTGAAAAGCAATGGAAACAAATATCCTCAGGTAAGGATTAAGAAAACAAAAAATTGATATTTCTCCCCCCTTCTTCTCTCCCTCTCTAAAATCAATTTTAAAAATTAAGGCAGACCTGCTCAGGGACTGTCAGTGTTTTTAGCAAGACATGGTCCCAGAAGAAAGGGGCACAGAGTGGGCATCAGGAGGTAGGCAGGGCCAACATGCCAGGTTTCATCCAAGGGTGCTGAGCGGCCAGGGTCAGATCTGCATTTAGAAAAGGTCCTTTAGCTGCCATGTGGGGATCTATGTATATAAAAAGCCAGTGACCAGAACGCCGTAACGATCGGAACAGTCACTATGATGCCCACTGCGGCCAGCGAACTGGCCCTATCAGGGGTGGGGTCGGCCGGCCAACCTCCAGCGGCCCTTCCCCCCAGCCACCCTAGCCCTGATCACCCCTCTTACCCCAATGGGGGGCGGGGCCTGCTGGCCAACCTTCAGCAATCCCTCCCCCCAGCCAACCTCACCCCTGATGGGCCCCGCCAAGCTAAGTAAGAGAGAGTTATGCAATGTCTTGCCAAAAGCTTAAGATTTTGCATGGCAGTTTTCGTAGCTATTATTAGTTATTCCTGAATATCTTATTTGCAGATCTACATCAGAGTTTTTGTACTAGATAAGACTTAGAATAAAAATGATACATAGATAGATAGCAATAGGCTTTTTGGGTATCCAGAGAAACATGCTCATGGAGAAGAAGCAGTCTTTGGAGATTTGGTCTTTGACAGTGTAGTTTTATTTAGCAATTACTAATTGAGCATTTGCTATTCCAGGCTTCACAAAATGTCTTTTTCTTCCAGTAATACTAGTGTCTTAGAAAGGGAGTCTTCTAAGAAACGTTGTGTCCTAGCTGCATCATTGTACATAGTTTCTCCACACTTTTGGAGACCAAGGGAAAAGGGCTAGTCCAGAACTCTGGAAAACAGAGAAATTTGTCTTAAACACACTACTTATAACCTAAGTACTTGACGGGTCATCTGTGTAGCCCCAGCCCTCTGAACCCAATGACTGAAGGGAAGATGAGCTTACAGTAGATGGTGTGCCACATGGTGTCTTGCAGTGGCCTCACAGACTTTGGCAGATATTCTTGTCCCTCCGTCTCCCCTCTTCTTTCCTCTCACCTTTTTTACTAGCCCTCGGGAACCCCTTGCATGGCAAGACTAGCAAACTCATAACCAACTCTGACATTCTGACACAAGTCACTGACTGACCACAGGCAGCGGAGCTCTGAAACTTCTGCCTCAGGACCCCACACTCACCACCCTTCTGCAGCCACAGCCAACACTAGTCTTTCTTAACACCCAGGATGCTCTGAATCAGCTGTAACCCTCATCACATGATAATGGTGTTTCATATCCTGAAGCAGAAATGTTGTAAATTGCTAACATTCAAAACAGCTTGTTGGCATTTAATTAGGTATCAAAACAAGGCTTTCTGTTGCTGTGTCTTTTGCAGGAAACTATCATTAGTTAAACTTCATCATTGCACATGTTCTGCAAGCTGGGAACCAGGAGCTGCAGCAGAGCCCGTGGCATTGGTTGTGAATTCTCAATGGAAATTAATCTCTCATTTCATTTGGCTTTTTTATGGTGCTTTTGTCCAGAAATAACTACTCTGTTAGTATGCAAAATGTTTCGCTTTCCTCTTACACCCACCAATTCTTTGGTATCAGTTTTAAGTAAATAAGCTTTGCAAAGGAAATTTGTTTCTTTAATAGTGGAGTTTCCAATTGCATTAAGAAAAAAAAACACTTCAGATATGCAGGAAACACATCTACATAATTGTTGTGAATGTCACTCTCTGGTCAATTGAACTCCCCCAGAATCTGAAATTCACTCAATCTGTGACTTGCTCATCCACATTAACATATATGAGCATTTATTACACACATACGTGTGTATGGAAAACACATGCTTTGAGTGAGGATGTTGATCATGGCATGTCTTGTGAGAGCAAAAACCTGCTGAAGAGAGCCTGAATGCCCACAAAGAGGAGACAGTTAAAGGAATGATAGTGCACACAGACCATGGAATGACCACCTGTGTCATTGGAAATAACGAGGCAGGTCTCCCTGTGCTGTTGGGAACCTTCTCCCAGATGCCTTACTGAGTGCACTGTGACGCTGTGCCATGTGAATCTAGATGAGCCTGTGTCATCAAGGACTTCAGGGAGGGGGACACAAGAGACTGTCAATATTGTTTCTGGGGTGAGGGGTACTGAGGATGTAAGCCAACATATATATATATACACTTTTATTCTTCTTAAATATGTTTTCAGTTTTCAATTATTACATTTATTGACTTTAAAATATTGTTAAAAAGTTATCCATGTCTTAACCGCAATAGGAAGTGTGAAATAATGCAAAGGCTGATAAAACCATTTCGTGATGTCAGGAAGGGCTTGTGAGCCAGCGCTACAATGGTAGAATCAATGCTAATTCATGTCACAATTTCCCTCTCAAATTGAACCTGTAAATTGGAAGTTACCTTTTATTTCCAAGTCTGTTAGTCTAGTGAGTAATCATCCTCAGTTTTTTCCTTTTACTTTTTGCAGGAGGAGTAGACTGGGGGAGTGGGGCTGATGTAGACAGGGTATTAGACTGAAGGGAGGGTGTGTGGAAGCTCCCCAGCTGGATCTGTTGCTTTCTCTCCATCTGATTTTTTCCAAGTCCCCAGTCTTGAGAGGCACGTACCCCTAGGAAAGACCCAGCCCTGCCCCACAGCAACCAAGCATCATGTAGAAGAAGGCTCAGGCCTTAGGTCAGTTTGTGGCTCCACAGCCCTCCACCGCCCATCCCAGTCTGGGAGCTCAGAAGCAGATCCCCCTGGACAGAGCAGTGGGAAGGGCGGAGCGGGAGGAGGAGGCAACTAGGAAGGCCCTGCGGAGCTGCTAATGCTGGGACCTCTCCTGAGTTTGTCAAGGGAGATCCCAGAACACCCCTGTTGGGGAGGGTCCAGCCAGGCTGGGGGGCTGGCCAGGTGTGAGCAGGATAGGGCTCCTGTGGCTCCCTCCCGGAACCTCACCCCCCTTCCATTTCCCCACCTGCCACATCTGCTTGAGTCAGAGCTGCCACTGCCTCACATCCTCCTGCCACACAAGTCAGGCGTCCTAGGGGTTTTTGTGGTGGGGGGGGGGGCGGTGAATTAGATTGTCTATTAAAAACGATTTGGGTTTTGAGACATTCTTCTACCATGAATTTGAAGAGAATCATGATATTATAAGCAAAGTGCCATCTGCTCAGAGCCTTTCTAAAAGTAGGCTGTGAATCTAAATGACACGTATGACATGCAAACATTTAAACCATTCTATTTAGAACTGTCACTTTATACGCATGAGTAACTTTAATCTTTTCTTATTCAAATGTCATTAATCTGGAAAATAGTGGAGGCAAATGGGTGGGGTGAGTGGGGTGAGGGATGAGGGGTGGTTTTCACGTCACCAAGAGTCTAAATGCCCTGGCACCCACACCCTAGGCTCCCTGTCACAGCCCCCAACTGCCAGCAGTTGCCCACCACCATCCAGAGTCCAGAGAATGATACTGATATTTAAATAATTGAATGCATGTTATATTTAGTATTATAATTTCATTTCATGGAGTACATATATGACATTGCTGTCTCATAAGATCGATCAAAGAAAAGGAGGTGGGTGTTTCCCTAGCACCAAATTTTAAATTAGAATTTTACCAACTTCATTTTATTACTTATTTCTTATATTTACTATTATTTTATTATTTTTCTAGCAGCTTTATTATTATGCGAGCCTGGGGTCCAATCTATTTGGGTCACTGGTTTTAGCCCCGCCATGGGAAGGATGTCAAGTCCCACAGACAGCGGCCATAAGAACATGCAAACAGTGATCACGGGTTCACAGATAACTCAGCATTTCAGGGAACTCTTTCCTTACACGGATGTGGGAGGAGCTTCCCCTGCAGCCCATGTAGGAGGAGTCAGTGTGGCACCAACATGAGCACAGCGGCGAGAGATGGGGAGTCAGGCTGGGGTTTAGGCATGTTGAATGCAGATGAGAAACAGACAATAGGATATAAATACATGTAAAAAGTAATAATTTTTTTTCATTTTATACTTTGACCATGATTCATTAGCTGAAACTTTCAAATGCCAAAGTTCAATATACCTATTGTTTTGAATTATCATTATGTGTGAAAATGAGAAATAATAAATATGTATTCATGTTAACATTATATTAGTAATAGTATTCTTTTTCGTTTTCAATTTTTTTTCAATTACACTTGACATACAATATCTCATTAGTTTCAGGTATACAACATAGTGTTAGACATCTATATACTTTTCAAAGTGATTCTCCCCAACAAATCTAGTACCCATCTGACACCATACATAGTTAATACAATCCTACATAATAAAAGGCTAATATGCAAATCGACCGAACAGCAGAACAACCGGTCACTATGACGCTCACTGACCACCAGGGGGCAGACACTCAACACAGGAGCTGCCCCTGGTGGTCAGTGTGCTCCCACAGGAGGAGCACTGCTCAGCCAGAAGCCCTGAGCTGGGCTCATGGCTGGCAAGTGCAGCAGTGGTGCTCCCACCTCTGTGGCAATGCTAAGGGAAGCAGGCCTAAGCCGGCAGTCCAACATCCCCCGAGGGCTCCCAGACTGCAAGAGGACCCTCCCCCAGTGCATGAATTTCATGCACCAGGCCTCTAGTACTATCATAATGAGAGCATCCTTAATCATCATAATTAGTAGTATAACACTGTCACTGTACCCACTACATAGAATGGTCTAAGAACCTTTGGCTTTCCCAAAGTAGTCTGTGCATATAAAGACAAGCTATAGTACCAAGCATATGTGGCTGATCCTGTGCTCGAGTCTCTCCCATCCCCCACCCCCCACCCCATTCCTAGTCTTGTTCTCCTGTTCACCCAGTGACGAAGGACGCTCAGCTATTCCAGGAAGATGGATGGAGGCCATCACCATCCTGCGGCTTTTGTTTCTTATCACCTCAACGCCATTAGGCCTTTTTCTAGTTTCACGCAAATTAACTGCTCATCAATTCCATGATTGCCAAAGCTCGCAGCAGCTGTACCTCTCAGACTAGGATGACTTTAAACCTATTTGGTTCTGACTTCCCAGCACATGAGCCTCCCTTTGTTCGACTCAATTGATTCATTCCATCCAGTTTATAACCAAGCCATTTATTTCACTTAACTATCTGCCGAGCCCACAGGAAAGCCCGGGCGCCGGGCCTCCCACACTTGTGGATCAATGACCCCGCCATCAGCTTGCGCCCACAAATGAAAGCACTCGTCCTGACTAACTAGCTTCCCCTGGTTTCTGTTTTTGTTTTTGTCGAGACTATTTTCAGAGGCAGTGAGATGTCCAACAGCCCTCAAATATTGAGGCGGATTTCACTTAGAAGTGTTTGATTAAAAAGAAAGAGGCTTAAGGGAGATGATTCTGTGCAGACTGAGCAGCATTTATGGGCAGCCCTGGTCCTGCCCTGACCTGAGCAGGGCCCCTTCAGCCATCACTGCAGGGCCCAGGCCCCATCGCACCGCTCCAAACACACGCCTTATTTTACGTAATGATTCCCATCTCACTAGCAGAGGTCTGTGCAGGGCTCTTTGGATGTTTTCTAAAGAGGTGCTGGTATTTATAGGTGAACACATTGTAAAATCTTGCTCCAATTCACCTCTCCTTCCTCTCTTGAATTTCTACCACACACAGAGGGGAAAAGGTTAGTCCACATTTTAAAACAGAAAGCAAACACACAGCAGGTGCTCTGAGTTATTTATGGGATTTGGTTTGATGAGGAAAGGAGAATTTATTAAAGTTTGTTCCAGAGGAAATTCTAAATTTTCTCAAGGATCAGGCACTTGGAGGTAAACATATCATTTTATTCTAGCATCTCTTCAGTACATGCACATGGTTTAGAATCAACCTAGTTGGGTTCCTGAAACTAAGCCTCTTCTTATCCACGAGGCCAAGGCTGGATGTCATCCTGCCTTCACTCTCCTCTCCCCGCTCCTCACAACACACCCCACACCCAGCCTGTCATCTCAGAAAAGGAAGCTGACCTGAAACTGGCTGTTTTCCTGGGCTTCTGGGTTCACACGGTTGCTCAGTCATAAAGAATCTCCATCCTAGCTTCTCAGATTCGAAAACCTTTTGGAGAAATTAGCCTTTAGGGGTTGTCAAAACCTAACTTGTCCCAACACAGTTTAATAGTTAAAAACAAAACAATGGGTTAGGGTTTATAAAATAATCAAGGGTGTTTGGTATAGGAGTCATTAAGAAGTGGTAAAAAGCTATTCCCATTTGGACAAGTATATAAACCTTCAGTTAAGGGAAATCTAGAACTTCCTGCAATCCACTTCCAAAGTTCTCATGCTAATGTCTGGTGACGTCTAAAACAAAAACATAAAGGAAAGTGTCCCGTAGTCACTATTATATTCCCCTCACTCTCTTCACTGAGAGAGAGATGCATACACATATATATGTATATAGGTATATCTATACACACATATATAATCATGCACCAACTACTGATGTTTCAGTCATGTGGCTCAGTGACAAACTACATATGTGATGTCGTATGCCATGCAGCCCAGCTATGTAGTGGGTTATCCCATCTAGGTGTGTGTAAGTACATTTTATGATGTTTATACCACAAAACCACCTAAGGGCACATTTCTCAGAATGTACCCACATCCCTAAGCAGCATGATACTGTACACATGTGGACATACATATACAATTTCAGCACAAAATTCTACTTTGAATCTTATGACAAACATTTCACATTTACTGCTTCTCTGAGTTCTGAAAAGTTCTTTTAGGGTTTCTTAGAGGTTCTGGAAGTTTTTTCATGAAAACCTTTTAGTAGCTGAGAAAGATGTTTTTCACTGCCTTCTCAAAAACATTGTCTCAGAAAGAAGCTTATTTTTTCATATTTATAAAGATTTCAGACGAACATTGTTTGGGACTCTTAGAAAACAGCACACAAACTCCCACGGGAAGTTCTAGGGTTTTTACACAGGGACAGAGGTTTGCACAGTCACCTGACTCACTCTTTACAGAATCTTTTCAAACAGCCAAGTTCAAAGCAGTGCCTCTTACATCACAGAACCGCTGCCTGCAGGATGCGTTCATGATCTGCCCGAACAGGTGACATGCCCGCCATGTCTGATACTACTACTGGTCTTACCTGCACTTCTCTGAGCTATCACTGCAATGATCATGATGTCTTTTTCTCTTCTCTTCTATTTCAAAATAGGATAGTTGTAGAAAGTTAGCCCAGTAAAACTGTTGTGATCCGTCTTGGCTCCATGTGAGCAAGTTGGTGCTGCTGATATTTAAGCATCGAGTGCTTC
>NW_005353714.1:16264-24750 GCF_000412655.1 Myotis brandtii | reverse complement strand
AATTTCTGTCCTGGGCCAAAAGTGAGAAGTGTGTCTGAGAATCAACTGACTCCATTTCTTGCTTCTGACCTGCTGGCTCTGTGTGTGGAGCCCACACCAAGGAACGTGTCCCCATAGCTTTTTAGCATCCCATACCTGAAAGTTATTTCTAGCCACGCAATTGGAGGAGGCAAACTCTGAATCTAGATGGTGCTCCACTCCTTTTTCCCTTTTTTGGAACCAAATTTGAAATTGTTAATAGGGATTAAAGTATGGTTTCCTTCTTTTCATAGACTGGTTTCTCTTTCTAGGATCATGAACCAGAAGTCCATCAGCCTGGACGGTTCGGATTCCATATGAAAAACAACTTTAATATTCTCAGAAACAGGTTTAATTTAGAACCAAGAGGTGCATGAGTCAAAATGAAAAGTATGTTGTAGTTGGGGTTAGGCGTGCCTGGAAAGGAATTCTAATGCAATCTTTTGCTAGTTATGTACCCAGGAATAATCCCCTACAGTCCCCCTCTGTGAACTAAGAATGATGTGTAGAGAGGCCACAAGAAAACGAAAACATACAAAATTATCTATATAGTGTTCATCATCTGTTTCCACTCAAATAAGCCTATTAATAATTGCAACAGTTAATAGCAATGTGGTCCTTAAACCCAGTTCCATAGTCCTCCTTTGGTCCTAAACAGTTGGACTGCACTTTAAAGAGCTGTATCCATTCTTGGCCAGCACACTTTTTAGCTGCCTCTTCCTGCCGAGGCCCTTGTCACAGTGATTCTGAATGCACAGAGAACCATTATGCATCGATCTGAATATTCCTCCACTTCAGTTACATGCATGCAATTTAAATTTCTTAGAGCACATCTGGTGCTCTCAACCGCTGGGGAGACGACTGGGTGGACAGGATTAGGAGGTTGCAGACCTGCGGCTTCTCCTTCTTGCATAGAGGCTGTGGAGTCACTGGGCAGGTTTTGAACCCTAGGAAGCAGTTTGACTGGATGACCCAGAGTTGAAGACCCTGCCAGCACTCAGCAGCTATGCCTGACCTCACGGAACTCGGAATGAATCAGAAGGGACTGATGAACCCAGGATGACAGCAAAACAACTCCTTAACACTGAGTGGCATTTTTTGGTTTTAGGTCATTTTTGTTTGTGTGTGTGATTGGTTGATTTTTAAGACAGACCTTCAGGTAATGCTTTCTGTGTCCTTAAATATTAATTGCTTGCCAGGCTGCTGCTTCCTTTATTTATAGCTCATTTGGGAAATAATGTGTGACTTAGTGGCTCCCTGGGTAACACTGAAGGGAAACCAGACCCCTCGCATAACTCGACTGGTCCTCGTCCATGGTTCGGTCTCTGCAGCATCGGCATGCCACCAGCTTCGTCCCAAAGGCTCTGTCCACCTTTGATGCTTCATGCTCTTTTCTAAAAATTAATTTGATTTTACTGAGTTAAGAACACTAATGATGAGATCTACCTGCTTAACAAATTCTCAAGTGCCCCACACAGTGCTGTGGACGATGGTGACAATCTTGCACAGCAGATCTCTGAGCTTGTTCTCTTGATGGGTGGGGACTGTCTGCCTGTGGATTAGACACCTGTGCTTTTCTTCCTTCGTGTTTCTCCATCTTCCTAAAGTTCCTGTCTACTTATTTCACACCCGACTGACCCCCGCTCTTCCTTCATAGTCAGGAGGAAGGACAGTATGGGAGAAGTGCTTTGAAATCTATTTTAAATTTCTCTGGATGCTCGCACTGGGGTGCTGGGTGCCGCATGGCTATTTGTTAGGAGGAAGAATGTCGTGTTCTGGCTGAGAGCACAGAGGCTTAGGCAGCCTCATCTTGCCATCACCTCCTGTCCCCAGCGCCATCCATCCTGGGGATGTCCTTCTGCTCATTAACAGTGAGGCTGCTTTGCTCCTGTGATGTATCCACGCGGCCTCGAATCATGGCTCCCGTGTGCTGCCCTTTCACTTGGGATTCAGTGGCCTGGTGGGTTGTTTGCAGGGAATTAAACCAGACATGTATCCCCACAGGGGGAAGCGTCTGCATGGCACTTGTAATACATGTGACCGGGCATCATTACAAAGGTGGTGCTGGCTGTGTGAGGACACAGAAGCTCCGCATGGAGCCGTGGGGTCGCTGGGAGCCTCCCCTCGCTGGGGAATTGCAGGATAGTAGGGCTCCTGGAAACCCTGGATGTTCCAATTCAATCACCTCATTTTACAGCTGTGGATAAAATGACCCTGAGGCCAAACAATTTTCCCAAAGACACAGATAATTTATTGCAGACCCTGGACTAGAATCTGTGTGTCCTAATTCCTGGGTTAGGCCTTTGTTGGTTGGTTTTTTAACGATATTGCTCTGACTCTTTACATTCTGGACTTTCTTATAACAGAGAGAATGAAATAGTCACAGTGATTATCATATGTCTCGGAATTTTCTCATGCAAGTTGTTGGGGAAGGGACAGGAAGCGTCGTGCGGAGTGTGGTCTGGCAAAGAGTAGGCTGCTCCGAGGAAATAAACTGAAGTGACATTTATTTCTGTCTGCGTGACTCAGACATAAAAATCATTTCATTGATGCCCTAGCCATTTTTGCTTGGTGGATAGAGCGTTGTCCTGCAGACTGAAGGGTACCAGGTTCGATTCCAGACAAGGGCAGGTACCTCGGTTGCAGGCTCGATCCCTGCCCCAGAAGGGGCACATGCAGGAGGCAACCAATCGATGTCTCACTCACATTGATGCTTCTCTCTCTGTCTTCCCCCTCCCCCCTTCCACTCTCTCTAAAAATCAATGGGGAAATATCCTCAGGTGAGGACTAACAAATATAAATAAATAAATAAATAAATAAATAAATAAATAAATAAATAAAGTCATTGCTACTACAAGGTAAACTTTTCTCCCAGAGCCAACTAAATCAGTTGATTTGTTATAATCAGGATCATTGGAAAGCTGTGCTTTATTCATGAGCTGGAGCTGTGCTAGTTCCCCATTATTTCTGGTCAGAAGGTGGCAGGACACCTGACACTGTCCACCTCTCTCAGGGCCATTTGTAAGTCATGCTTCCAGAGGGGTCCCTGACCTAGTAAATGACACTCAGACATCACCATTTACCTGGGGATACTGTGTTATTCTGCCAAAAAGAAAGTTAAGATTATCATACAATCATGCTGGTGTATTCCACACTTAGGAAATTCATAGGATGGAAAAGTTTTTTATTTTTTAAAAATATGTATGTGTCCTGAAAACTCACCCCAGTGCCAGGCACAACTCAGAGGCACTCGCTGTATTGAGTTACCTCTGGCAAGGGACCATGGGAGTCATTTCCTCCCGCGTGCCTACAGAAACTGGGAAAGCAGCATGGTCCTGGAGCTCTGCGGGAGGAAGTAGCTGGAAGGAGACATTTGTCTAACACAGTGATAAATTGCTTCTCTCGTTCTCTCATCCCCTCGTTTAATGCATCTTCATGGGGCATCTTTGGTACATAAAGCAGGTGGGAAAACACAGTCAGCTCTTTGTTTCCTTTTGCAAGCTCCCATATACACCAACCGCACAGCCTGCGGGAAATAAATGGCACGTGGGTGATTTCACAAGTCCTGCCAGGTGAACGCAGCAGCCCTGGTTAAGATGATCAGTAGAGTCATTATGGAGAGAGGGGGGCTGGTCCTTCCATGGGCACAGCATTTCAGTGGGCAGAGATGGAAGAGGGAGGTGAAGAGTATGTGAGCAGGAGAAAGCAAAGTCAAGCAGAGAGTACAGAGGTGAAATCCTGGAAGTGACCACAACAACAACCATTAGAATTATGGGTTTTGCACAGGAAAGACAGTGTAGATAAGTGAGTTTGAAGAAAGCAGAGAGGAGCCTGGAGTGCTCGGCTCAACACTGGCTTTGGCATGTTTACTAGATACCACACAGACTTTCCAGGGCACCTGCCTTCGGTTATATAGACGCAACAGGGGATTCTTCCTTCGAACATTTTCAAGTAGGGGAGAATTGAGGCTCACAAAAGAAATATCAAGTACAACATAAGAGTAATAACACTTAACCAAAGAGAAATGGAATCATCTAATTGTCCACATAGCAAGTATCTCTTGAATTTGATTTCAACTAATAGACCCATTTCAACATTTTCTCCTTAACTTGTAGATATCTGGACCATGACTTCCATGCTAGAACAATCTGTGGCTCTAAAATCAGGAATTTAGAGTGGCAGGGGTGGAGAAAAATCCCACCATTGTACTGAAAGTATCTCCTCGGTTGTCATAAGGAGGCATTAATATAAAACCAACTTAAATAACCGGGTCACACACGATGAGATTATAAAGGTCCACAGCTGCCCTGAGCAATACCCCATCACCTGACAGTGATCAGCCATGAGGGCAGGGCAGATTTCAAGCCCAAGTAACAGTGCACGGCTAAACCTCTCATTTATGCAAAAGCCTAATTAGCTCTGCTTGGAGAGATAGGTGTCTGACAACAGGCCGGGAAGACGGAAATGCAGACGCCTTGGCCGTGGTGTACACGGCACAGATCTCTTCAAAATAGGGCGCTGCTATCATTTATCATCCAAACCAGGGC
Organism: Myotis brandtii; assembly: GCF_000412655.1. Classification (NCBI taxonomy): domain Eukaryota; kingdom Metazoa; phylum Chordata; class Mammalia; order Chiroptera; family Vespertilionidae; genus Myotis; species Myotis brandtii. The sequence goes on along the minus strand of NW_005353714.1, from coordinate 20,185 downwards.
GATCCTAAAAGTGAATGAGGGCTCTATTAATAATGAGGCTGGGACAACCGGCATACACTGGGACCGTCCCAGGCGACCTGGGACAAAGGGTCGCCCTGCCTGTGAGGATAAATGGCAAGGACTGTCCCACTCCACCCTTCATCTTTCCCCGGCCTGAGGCCTCTTTGGAAAGAAGAAACAGCAAGTGTCCCATTTTGTTGTTGAAAGTGGCCTCTCTGGAAATGGAGCACAGGACGTGTGCTTTTCATTGTTAGAACTGCCCCACATCGTGACTGAGGGAAGCTGAGAGGAACATGACGAGAGAATTTGAGTCCAAGTTCCGTGGGTGTGTAGGAGCCAGAAACACCCCCTGCTCATTGGTGCCCCTGAGAGGACACTCGGTCCAGGAGGGACGGGTCTAGGGGCCTGTCCTGGGTGGGGGGCTTGGCCAAGAACAGCAGGCAAACAGGAACTCCAGAGCTCCAGGGATAGGATACAAGGTGGGGGCAAGCGTGAGGGCAGGGGCTCAGGGAGAGACAAGAACGCAGCCTTCTAGTGCTGGAGCGGCCAGGACGCAGGAGGGACAGAAGCCCACTCACCACGAGACCCATGCTGCCCCCTGACAGCTTTACAGTGGATTTTCCTGCTGGTGAAGACACTGCTTAAAAAGAAGTGAGCTCCTCACCATGAAGTCTGGAACTTTCTAACTGTGCTGGAACCCGTGGAAGAGGTGCCGGTGGGAAAGGCCACCCCCGAGATCTGTTTGATGGTCACTGAACTACATGAGTTTGTGGTTCTAGGTGTGAGCATTTTAAGGTGAGACATGAATCCAACAGTCAGTAGACAGCAACCTTCATATAGCTTGGCATGGAGATGTGTTGAGTAGGTGAGGGCAAGACCTGCCCTGGGGAGAACGTGGCCTTGAGCTCAGTCCTGTGGGTACCTTCCCCCAGGAGGCTCCCGACCTCCTCAGTCCCACCCTCACACCGTTCAATATCCTCATCACTGCAGCAAGGCCAGCCAGGCTTCACTCGCTCCAGCAATTTAGGAAAACTGCCAGTCTCATGGGAACAAATTTGTTTCACTCTTTCTAATATTTTCACACTAAAAAAAATCGTGCTGCCAACGTGTGGGATGGTCCTGTCTGCAACTCTAGTGGGGAATTTTAAAAATAGTCACCTGGATGCTTCTAAAACCTTCTGTTTTGTCCCCATTAAAATTCTCAACAATTGAAGTCAAAAAAGAGGGGGAAATCCCACAGGCCATTTAACAGATAGTATTGTCACCTGCAATTCTGGGATGCATTAGTTAGTAAAACAAACGGGCTATTTTTTCTTTAAAGGGGGTGTTGGAGGGTGCTTCACACATCTCACCATAAAGTTTCTATGACCTTTCAAATAAAACACCAAGTCTATAAAAGTTATATGGCTGAGCGTTGGGCCTTCCCAGGGAAGGCCAGTGTGGACGCAGCAGCGCTGGGAATGAAGGCCTCCCTCTTTGACCAGCACACAGAGGCAGGGCCCTATGGGACTCTGTCTTCCTGCCTTCTGGGATAGCAGTGGGCTCTCAGTTCACTGAGCACATGAGGTCACTATTCCTTGACCTCTGAGTGGCATGTGTGCCCCATTGTGCAGGCGGGATCCTGTAACCCAGAAGCACTATATGCAGGACGGTGATGCCGGAGTTAGAAACCCACCCAAACACACAGTGCTTTGCCAGAGTGAGCGGTTGTCTTCACCTAATGGGTCAGTCGTCAGGCTCTCAAGAATGTGCAATTTGTTCCAAGTCTAAGAGGATTCAGAATGGCCTGATCCACAGGGATGTCGGCAGCCACTTGCCCTCCCACCCCCTCAGCTGACATTCACAGCGGATGGAGCCAGGCCACATGCTCTGTGACCACTGCCTCTTCTGAGAGTGGAGGGAGGGGCGGGGAGCAGGGCTCTCAACTCAGAAACCACTCAGATTGCCGGAGCTAATGATCTTTTCCCCATTCACAAGCACCTACTAAGTGCAAGCTGTTGTATTAGACACTGTTCCCACCATCCTTTGAAAATGGTGTTATTACTATCCCAGCTGTTAGAGATGAGGTCATTGGCCCAGAGTGTTAGCAACCAGCAGGAGATCTCACAGGTACTAAGGTTCTGGGTGAGTCATCGCCGGTCCCCAAATCCAGTCTTTTTTATACGTTTACAGTTAATCAGCGAGTGGAAATGAACTTAGGGACTGGTCACATCGAGGAGATGTATCACGAAATTACCACAGAGTAGAAATCAAAACCAACACACACTCTTCAACCTTTCCAACTGACACATTGGCCAAGGGCTTGGCACAAAGAACCCGAGGCCTTGGGCTAACCATTTTTGTGCAGTTTATCAACCGCAAATGTCACCATTGCACATTGGGTTATAAACTTTTGGCTCTGACTTTTCACTACAAGCCAGCTCAATACTGGTGATACCCATGTTATGACAAGTGCCACCTACTGAACAGCAGAGTGAGTGCCTCTAAACCGTTCAAAATGCCAACTGAGCCCCCCCTGGCCAACACAACCAGTGCCAACTCCATGCAGCAGCCCACTGAGATCCAGTTTCATAGTCACTCTCAAGGGAGAAACTTGGGGCTCATCCATCTGAAGCTGTGGGGCCACCACACCTGCCAGTTTTCTCACATGGGGGATTTAAAAAATGAGTCTTTCAAAGAATCTTTTGTTTGAAGTAGAGAAAGAAAAACCACTGTGTGAAAAGCAGGCGCACACACACACACACACACACACGCAGATTTCTGGGCAACACGCCAACGGGGCGGCTCCTAAATGCTTTCTGTCTTCCCCCTCACCTCACATTCAACTCCACTCGACTGCAGAGGCTAAAAATTCTCCCACAGACTATTAATGCATTTTTAATATTTTTCACATTTAACACTTATTTATGTTTACTATTTTAAGTCATAATCCACACAATAACCCTACAATGTAATACTCTTTTTTTATTTTACAAATGGGAGAATGGAAGCTCAGGGAAGCTAGGACACTTCCTAAAATCACATCCTCATTGGCTGAGGCAGGACACAACCTGGTGGACATTGGTGCTCACGTGCTACCCTGTGAATCAGCTACTGGTCCGGCCCTGCATACAGGTAGTGCTCAATAAGTGGTAGCAAAGATCAGTGCCACATAGTCAATGGAAGGGAGGCCTTCAAATTCTTGTTCGAGTTGCCATCTTGCAGTGTCAACCCCACGACCTGTGCTGTTTAACCACAGCCTGTGGTGCTCTCCTCGTGCTGCATATGGTATTACTAGTATAACCACACGTCTCAGACGCGGCCTGTGCGTTAAGCTAGTTGCTTTTTCATTCCTTTCCCTTCTAATAAATGGTGCCGAGATTACTTTGAAATATTCATCATTGCATGCTGTTTCTTGTTTCAATGAGTTAGTTCCACAACTACTTTCCTTAAGAAAAAAATTATAGGCCCTCCCTTAGGATAGTCTAAGACTCAGATTTTGATAGTGAGTTGCTACTTACAAAATAATTGCAGTTAATTTATTGTTACTAATTTAGTAAGTGTGTGTGTGTATGTATATATATATATCATCTATATATACATACATAAAATTCATATACTATATATTAAAAATATATACTTTTTTAAACCAAAAAATTATGAAATTTTTTGTTTTTCATCTGATACATATTCACTAAAATTACTAAGGGGAGCCCTGGCCAGTGTGGCTCAGTTCATTCTCCCATGCACTGAGAGGTCAACAGTTCAATTTCTAGTCAGGGCACATACTCAGGTTGTGGGTTCGATCCCCAACATGGGAGGCATGTTTCTCTCTCATCTCTCTTTCTCTATCTCTCTCTCTTTTTCCCTTCCTCTCTCTCTAAAATTAATAATAAAATGATGAACAAAATAGATTCAGAGACAAAGAAGCATGGAATGGAC
>NW_005353714.1:12958-16096 GCF_000412655.1 Myotis brandtii | reverse complement strand
AAATAATTAATAAAATTAATTTAAAAATAATTAATAAAATCAATTTTCTTAAAAATTACTAAGAGGAGCTTAGTTAGGTGTCCAGGGTCAGGGAAGAGGAGCCTTGGTTAAGCATCATGTCCACAGTAGAGTTAGGGATTCCCTATAAACTGGCCTAGCAGGACTCTTGGTAAAACTGGGCTTGGCAGGACAGGCCTGATTCAGAAAGGGGCCTGACCAAAGAGAGCATGGGCAAGGATAGAGCCCTTGTCCCCTGGGAGCCAATGGTATGTTTTGGTGCAACATGTTGCCAGCAGGGCCACAAGGTGAGGTCCCAGTCCATTTGGGGGGTGGGGGGAGGAAGAGTGGGGACTGCGCTTTTCTAGCTACCATTTTAGGATTGTTTTTATAAAAGCATATTAATCTGGAAAGATGATTCTTGTGAAGTTCAAGAAGAGGATTTATACAAATGAAAATCAGAATTTTATCACATTCAGAAATCACTGGGGACAATCCAGAAAAGCCTCAAATTTGTGGCTTTTAAGGATAACTGAGTGGCACTTGGCACTTATTTATCTAAAGGGCTTGCAAAAAAATAATTCAGGCCCCATTTTGAAGCCTGCTAAGTGTGGGCTACTTAAACTGTCAAGTACCTTCCAATTATGGTAAACAACCCTTTGAATATTCAGCTGTGAAAACAGGGATCGCCCAGTTCCAGTGGAGATGGAAAAATTGCTTAGTTTGCTTCTTTTGGGCAATTATGGATTATAAATCCATGATTTATTTTCCTGAGACTATCTCTGGTATTATCTACCAAATGAAAATGTTTTTATTAGCAGAAATGTTTACAAAGAACCCCATTTGTAATTTGGTGTGCAGTTTTGCTTACACTGTGTGGTGCCTGAGTTCAGCTTAAACATACCAAATTTGAATGTCTGTGTAGTCCCTAACACACCAGGTAAATGAAATGTTCACATGTTTTATAGCCCCCATAAAACATGTGCTTCAGTCCTGATTACCTAAAGAAAAGAGTCAGGCAGATCTTAGCTGTAAGCTCACAGTACCTGACTAATTATCATGTGACATTTAATTTAATGTTTGATTCATCGTCCTGAACTTTCCAGTGAGACAAGATCATGAAATCTATGGTTTCCAATTAAATTCTATTTGGGACAATTTATGCAAATAATTTCTCAACCGACTGTAGGTACTATAAATGCAAAACCATTTCCTGAATTTCACTGCTAATACAGACGTTATTTCTATAATAATAATAAAAAAGCCCTCTATGTTTCTCAGACATTACAACATGGGTTACACAGAACCTGGAAGTTGTAAATGCAGACAAAAGGGCCAACGTGACTCCTGAAGGAATGGGTTGACCAAACTGTTGATGGAATCTCATTGGTTGAACAGGTGTCAAATAGTTAGGATAGTGTTTGTTCAACTGGGGGTCATTAAAGGCTGGTTGTCTTGAAGTCTCAGATTCTTGAAAATATTAATTGGGAATGATGGAAGCTGAGTAATAGACAATATCTATTTTGTGAATTCAACCATTGCCCATGCTCAGGGGCCTTTACAAAACAAAACAAGACATGAAAGACCAGATTTGGAATAAATGCCAGCACCCCTGGTGGTGAAGAGCCTGTTGCTGGCACAGCATTGGAAGGTATCCTGGGAGTAAAAGGTGTGTGTTCGCCTGCAAGAGGACGTGGCCACTTGGGACAGGGCAGACCATCGGAAGCCTCAGAAGACAGAACAGGCAGGTGTTGATGCCCTTGGAAATGGGAAACCTCTGAAAGTTCCACAATGGAAATGGGGTTCCAGGAATCCAGTCTTCCATTAGTGTCACAGCAAAGTCCTGCCTTGTCCTGGGAACACCGATATCCGGAGCTACAACACAGCCTGCAGGCTCTGCCCCTGAAGATTCTGCTTTGGGGCTGAGCTTGGACCCAAAGAGCCCCAGATTGACAGGTGACTCAGGACAGACCTGATGCTAGAGATAGACTGGGCCCGAGGGCTGCACTTGCCCCCACTTCTCTCGCTCCCTCCTGCCCCCACGGCAGCACTCCATCCCTCTCCATTCTGCCATGTCCCAAATCCTCATGTCATTCTTTCCTGGTGTTTAAGGGTGTGTTGTCTCCTCTGAACATGAGTCTGGACATCTAAGTAATTGATGCTCTGTTTGGAGGTCTTAGCTGGTTCCCTGCCTGTCCATCAGGAGCAGGGCTCACCCAGGACATGGCCGACCTGTGTGACCCTGGGCCTCAAGGCGGGTCACAGCCTAGGGTCGCATGCTACTCAGGAAACACCTCATCCTGAGTCTCATTCATCTCCTGGGCCTTGATATCCCCTCTCCCTGTGTGTCTGGATGTGTGACTGGATTCAATGCCTGTAACTTCTGTCCCCACCCTTCCTTTTCCCTAAAGTCAGTTCGATTCTAGTCAGGCAGGAATCCACGCACATGTGCTGGTTCTCAGACCCCATAGGAGCTCCCATCCCCAAGGTTCATCCTAGCCCCTCCCCAGAGACCAAATGCAGAGTCTGCACACACCCCCACTCCACATGCTTTGCAAATTTAGCTGGAAGTGGTTGTGAAGGTTTTATATAAACTGCCATGCAGATTTTTAAATATTAAGGAAAGATCTAGGGCAATGAGCGAAGGAGCCAGGGGAAATAACCAAAATTAAAGATGCTCAAGTCAGAAGTTAGCAATGACCTAAGCTTTTTTTTTTCTTTAATTATGATTCCACTGTTTCCTGTGGGAAATAAGAAGCTCTCAGTACAGGAACTTCTGGCACGTGTAGTGCCTTTAATGACAAAATATAGGGCTTGTCCACCTTGCCCTGCTCTAGGTATACATGTGGTTTACTGTGAATTTCATGATGGCTGGTTGTTAATTTTTTTGCTGTTGTTACTTTGGCACTGGGACTTCCCAAGTATGATCTATTTTCTTTATTTCCCTCCTCTCTATTCTTCTCCTTCTCCTTCTGAGCAATTAAGCCTACACAACCCAGCAGGCTCAGAGAGGCCTTGACAGTGGTCCAGAGGCATCTCTGAAGTGAGGAGTGTTGACACAGAGAGAGCATCCTAGATGGGAAGAGCCTGGGCTCCAGACTCAGCCAAACCCAAGTCTCAACTTCTGATCTTGGCTGGCTA
>NW_005353714.1:2872-11477 GCF_000412655.1 Myotis brandtii | reverse complement strand
TCCGTGCCTTGAGGCTGAAGGACTGAGCCCCAGTCCCTGACTGGCTGTCAGCTGGGGAACTGTCTTTGCTCAGAACAAGGCTTTGGAATGAGTTCCTTCTCATAATCCCAGGGTACCCCTGCCCAGCAGTGGGGGGAGCACCTCTGCCTGGCACCTCTCTGGATCCCTTCCTGCTGCGTCTCTCTGACGTTAATGGGAGAAGTATTCTCTGCTTTTTTTTAAGGGTGATAAATGGGGCCCACCATGATTATCCAGATGCCTCCCTGTGTCAGGGTCAGTAAGCTTGATCACATCTGCACAGCCCCCCTGGCCACATAAGGTGCCATATTCAGGTTTCAAGGACACAGGTTGGACATGGGGGGTGGGAGGAGGGGACTTTTCACTATCACATGTACACCATGATGTGTTAAGACACCTATTGTTACCCCAGTACAAATTTTTTTAAGGGTGATAAATGGGGCCCACCATGATTATCCAGATGCCTCCCTGTGTCAGGGTCAGTAAGCTTGATCACATCTGCACAGCCCCTCTGGCCACATAAGGTGCCATATTCAGGTTTCAAGAACACAGGTTGGACATGGGGGGTGGGAGGAAGGGACTTTTCACTTATCACATGTACACCATCATGTGTTAAGACACCTATTGTTACCCAGGTACAAGCACTTTCCCTCAGAGCCTTCCCCTCCCTTGGGAGCAACACAATCTAATGGAAGTGGAGGGAAGACCCCAAGTCCAAGGGGTTTGAGTGCCCACCTTTGCTCAGTCCCTTTCTAAAGGAGGTTTAGGACAAGTTTGTGAATATTATACCTTCCCTGTCTCATCTGTAAGCAGGAGCAATTCTAACAGATGTCTTGAAAAGTGATCATGCACACACTCTGGCTGGCAGGTGTGCACTCAACAGTGTGGGCTCTTCACACAGGCTCCCCCTCTGCGTGGTGCTACTGGCATGCACTGCCTGTCCCAGCTCTCTCCTGCCCTCCCCTACACTGCCCTTCCTGCATGTGGCCCGCGGGCTGTAGTTTGAGGACCTCTGGCACTGTGGGCTCTTCGCACAGGCTCCCCCTCTGAGTGGTGCTCCTGGCATGCACTGTCTGTCCCAGCTCTCTCCTCCCCTCCCCTACACCGCCCTTCTTGGGGCAGCCCAAACCATAGGCACCTCTTCAGACTAGTGAGAAAGACACAGGGGCATCCAATAAAATAAAGAAGAAAATGACTAGAAACTTGGCTCAAGCTGATCAGTCCTCCTCATTCCCTCTCTCTACTGGTGGGTAGACGAAATGAGAGGATTTTAGAGCAGGGAAGAGACAGCCTATGGGGCATGGAAATCCATTCTCCCTTGAGCTAGAACCAGAGGGGAGGTGCCAGACTATGAGCCAAGGGCATTACTTCAGCAGGGCCTGTGAAACCAGTTAAATATGGCCTCAGAGAAATGAGGGACCTGAGTAGTGAGACCTCAAGTTTGAATCACAAGTGCAGATGTCAGGAACAAGGGAGCCTGGCTGGGGAGAAAAGGCCTGCCTGTACCCCATTCCGGGCTCTGCCATTCCCTGCACCCACTCACTCATCTTCTCAACCAGCTCCAAATGACAGATCCAGGAGGCATTGGGAAAAAGTGAACCAAACCAGCCCTGTTTTGGGTCCATAAGCTGGCCCCCTGCTAAGTGTTCCATTGGGTCTTTATGATTTGCAGTCACCATTCCTGTCAAATTCCATCCAGGGGGTGGTCTCACCAGCTTATAAACTGCCTGAGGACAAGACATTCCTAATCATCTTGGTTCCTTTGACTTAGATAATTCATAGCATGAATGCTCCACAAATGTCTGTTGAATCAAGACAGACAATGCCCCAGTGCTGCTTAAGGCATCTGTGATAGTGTACCTACAATTTTTTCTCTGGTAAACTTAGTGAACACTTGGTGTGCACTGTGGAAAGGACAGGAGCCAGGTGTGGTGACAGGGAGCATCTCTCTGCCCTTCCTCTGCAGGTCCTGGTTTCAGGGAAGTGCGTGGTTAGAGCAGGAGTTACCCAGCTGGGAAGTTCTCAAAACCAGGAGGAACAAAGGGCGTGCACCTGGATAAATTAGGAACCAGAGCATAATCATGTAACCCATCACAGGGCAGTGCCACAGACACCGTGAGCAATCACAGACCCGGTGTAAGTAGGCAGTTTACAGAGGACAGGAAAGTGGGACTAGAATTCTATAGATCTCCGAGAATGATATTGTTGTATTCAAACTTCCTTGGTCCACTTAGCCAGGAGGTAGTGATGCTCTGGATGACTAATTCAGATGAACATGAGCAAGTGATGGGCTCAGGACTCCAGACTTCTTTCAGGGAAGAGGATCTCCCTACATTTAACCATCAGAATGTGTGTGTCTATGTTTTAGTTTTCCTTTATTTTTACTTTTGCTTAGCACCAAATGTTGAATGGTTTTCTTTACCAGTAGTTGAGCTGTGCTCTCTGATGCACGGGTCCAACATTTTATCAATGGCTCCTGTCACCTACAGACCCAGCCTTTCTTCAGCTCCTAGAAAGGACCAGAATTGAAAAGCACAGACACCTGGGGTAAGCCAGTGAAGATGGCCATTATCATTACTAAGCAGGTGTCGGATGGATTGGTCTTTTTATCGCAATGCAGATTTACAGTGCAAGAGCTGATCCATTTTTCAATTTGGTGGACCACCGCTGATAAATTAACAGATGCCAATTGATTTTTTCCCTCCAGTTCCCTGTTTACACCTGACAGGCCGTACTTTATAGCTGAGCAGTTATTTGAGGTTATAAACATTATAATTAGCAATTTTTTAATTAGGCTGACAATTAACAGGAGATTTGCAAAGCTGCTAATTTGACATGTCCTACTCTCCATAGTGTTTATGTTAACCACAACTTGAGCGCATTCAATTGAACAGAACCATGGTGTCTAGAAAAAAATCAATCTCAGAGGGACCTTTTCTCCCCACTTGGCTAGCATCGGTGGCACTTCAGACAGAGAAGTGGGGATTCTGTGCGGTGTCGCAAGATAACAATGCTGACAATACTCGCTGAACCCGGAACAATAGATGCTTTTGAGAAGAGGTGAAGCCAAAAGTACCAATACAAAATTGCAGGTTGAATTAATTTGACTGAGGTAGAACTTCAGAGTCATGCAAACCTCCTCATGTTTGTGGCTGGGTTCCTTACAGTGGTGCCTGGGAACACAGGTCCTCACGGTCAAGGCAGACATCCTGGTGCACATGCGCAGCAAGTTCATGTGTGACTGCTTGTCTTCTACATCAGGTTCCTCAGTGCCATTCTGTGCTGCATTGAACTGATGAGGAGATGAGAGTGAGAGAGAGAGAATCCAAGAGAGAATTAGATAAAGAGAGAGGGAGAGAGAGAGGCAGAATCTGACAAAAGAGAGAGAATAAGAGAGACAGAGAGACATAGAGGGAGAGACAGAGATAGAGGAAAAGAGAATTAAAGGAAGAGGGAGAGAGTTAGAGAGGGAGGGAGAATCAAACAAAGGAAAGGGAGAGATGTCCTGCCGGTGTGGCTTAGTGGTTGAGCCTCGACCCATGACCAAGAGGACCCCGGTTCAATTACCGGTCAGGGCACATGCCCAGCTGTGGGCTCAATCCTCAGTAGGGGGTGTGCAGGAAGCAGCCGATCAATGTCTCTCATCATTGATGTTTCTATCTCTCTATCCATCACCCTTCCTCTCTCTCTAAAATCATTAAAAACATATTTTTTAAAAGAGATAGACTGCATCTCTGGGTTCCCAGGATGCCCCAGCTTTTCCTGCCTTTCTTCAATGCCTTCCAGTCAAAGGAAGCTTTCGTTCTGCGCTCTGACTCCGGGATTCTAAAACATATCCCTCCGTGCATACGGTGCCCTTACATATTGCACTTAAAGCCTCACAAATCTTCCAAGACCTGTTCCTTGGTAACTGCTCCCAACAAAGATGTCACCTGTTGTGGGACACATCAAGGGCGTGAGAAGCGGATGTCCTGGAAGTTACAGGGTGGGCGGTGAGATGAGAAGTGTGGGGTAGGGTTTCCACAATCTGCCAAAGGCCAGAAGAGCAGAGGGGAAATTGCTTGAGAATTTTCAGTAAGACAAAGAGACAGTGTTACTTCCATTTTTAAAAGAGGAAAGAAACTTTAAGCATGAAAGAGTATGGATTTTTTTCATTCCATGAGTTATTCCTTGCTTTCTTTTCCCAGGGCTAAATCACACTGCCTAATTGCAAGAACTAGCCATTAATTAAAGTCTGCAGTGCTACCAGAAACAACTTTTTGAAGCTGAGATATGCTGTTGAGCTTTGATTAATAACATTTTAATGCTTTCAGATTTCTTTTTTGAAAATCCAGATCTGAAGAAATTTGCCAGTTGGCGATGCTGGCTCTGAACTGAACCTTTTGAATTGTTCACTCACTGACATTTTCTCTGGTGCCATCTCTAAAGAATATAACATGTGGAAAGTGGCATCACCAGATTGGTCAGAAGTCCTAAGCTTCATGAGCACCTTTGCTCAAAAAAAAATGTGAGGAAAGGCATTGCTTTAGTTTAGAAAGAGAGTGTCTAAGTGTTTTATCTTCAATCATCTTGCTTTTTAACAAGTTTGCTTTGTTTCTCCCTGGCTTGTCCTGGTATATTCGCTTCTTGGTATGGGAGGCACTTCAGCGTTCTCTGGGCTTAGTTTAGAAAGAGAGTGTCTAAGTGTTTTATCTTCAAGCATCTTGCTTTTTAACAAGTTTGCTTGCCCTAGTATATTCACTTCTTGGTATGGGAGGCACTTCAGCGTTCTCTGGGCTACAGGTGAACTCTACCTTGAGAATAAATTTTAAAATACCCCCATAGGACAAGGACATTACTTTATAATTGTTAGTTATCTTTATTGCAATTAGTTCTATACCAGTGAACACATTTGCCTAAAGAAATTGGGTTCTAGTACATAGAGTTGAATTCTATACTGATCTCAATGCAGTGCCCTGAAATTTCCAACCCTTAAGAACTCAATATTAAGTGCAAATGCCTCTTATTAAATCAGAAATACATCATTCCCTAAGCTGTGTACTTTATAACATAGGGAAACCCAGAGTTTTGTGCAATTGAGCTCTCTGTTCCTCTTTGTCTCTCTGTCTCTCTCTCTCTCTCTCATCTCTTTCCCTCTGTCCCTCCCTGGATCCATAGAGTGGTGGCAGGTGATGAGGAGAGAGTGGGTCTGCAAAATCCCCGGGTGTGAGGAAGTCTGGGACCTTCAGAGAAGCATAAAGTGTTCTGAACACTCTATTAGCCCAAAGGAAATTATTTTACAATTACTTTCCAGGATATTAATTGATACCCATATGGATGATCACATGCCTCACAAAAAGTAAAATCATGATGTGTATTCTCTTTGAAAAGACAGGGAGGTAATCAAAGTGTCCCAGAAATATATTACTAAAAATTCTAAACATTTTATGCAGACTTTACTCTTACATGGGTTCACCTCAGTTATCTGGGCAATTCAACCTGTGCATCATTTCACTGGGAAGAACTGGATAATGAGACCCAGTCATGTGTCTGTGTGGTTCAGGCCTGGCATGCAGGACTCAGCTGACTTCTGAACATGTGTAACCCACTCATTTACAAGCTCGTGTGTAATACATACGTATGAAGTAGCCGTCTTTCTCCCTCCAAGAGGTCATTTCACACTCACAGGAGCAGTCAGAAGCAGAAACGCCACCTAAAATATTTAAAAATGTGCACCTCCCATCGCTGACCAGTCCCGAGGTTCCTGTGAAAGTCAGCAGAGCCCGGGAGGGAGCTCTCCAATACAACGACATTCTCTGGTACTCCAATTTTTAATTCCACTTTTTTTAGTGTAGTTAAAAAAACTACACATCCTCTCTAGAATCAATCAAAACACTGGTCTGTGACCTAGAAAATAGAGTGTTTTAAAATACCAAAGATTTCTGTGCCCTTTTATTTTGATGGCTGAGCGCCAGCCCATCTTTGCAGTGGTTCTGTTAGAATAAATGGTTAATCAATAGCAAATTAGTTATAATTAAGTGCATGTTGCAGAGGTATTTGCAATTTACTGATTAAACGTTCACTTCTAATGGGCCCAGCGAGCCTGACAGAAGCCCAGCCCGGAAGGGTGTCTGAACAGCTCCACAGCCGCTTTTCCACTGTTGGGTCCAGCCAGCGAATGAAGCGTGCGAGGCCCCCGTCGGCCCCGAGATTTCTAACAAGCACCCGTTTTCCATAGCATGTGCTTTGCTTTAGTTGTTCTAATGGTTTGTCTCTGAGGACAACCCATAGTCAGATTAAGCATACAAGGTGACAGCTGCCCAGCGCCCACAGAGAAAACTCAAGAAGAACGCTGTAATCCAGACACACCTGCTGTCCCCCATGTCCCCTCCCGCTCTTCGTCCCTGCATCTCTGCCCCAGGCACCAGGACAGATCTCCTGGGCCTGTCGTCCTCCCTGCCACTTCCCACCCTGCTTTGGGATTCACACTGGAATTGAATCATGAACTATGAGTAAGGACATCACTGCCACGCCAGCTCTAAGGGATGTGCCAGAACCATGACACAACCCAGAGCTATGCTGGGAGCGACCACAGTGGGCCAGTGAGAGTCACCCAAGAGTCCTGGGTTTAGGAACTGGTCAGGGCCTGGAGAGGCGGGATTTGTGGAGCTGGGGAGAGAGAGGTGAAATGTAGGGACCCTAATGGGGAGCTTTCTGCATTCGGAGCTCATCCTCATCAGTGCAAATATGTTTCCTTGGGCCATTGTCATAGCCAACCGCCCACTAAGAGCAGGCTTCCTGCACCTGGGCTGCTCTGTGTGGGATGTGTGGTGGACAAAAGAGAGCCCCTGCCCCCAAGGCACTCAAGCCCCAGAGGGAGCAGGCAGAGGACAAGCAACCACAACAATGAGTAAGTGATGGGCCCCATGGACTATGGGAGGGAAGGGCGTTTGGATGGGAAGGGGAGGGCCATTGGCCGTGGGGAGTGGTGAGGCCTCAGCAGGGCCAGGAAGGAGGTGACAGTTGGCTGAGAGCCTTCATGCAGGGGAGCCACATGGGAAGAAGGTGGGGAGTGGAGGCCACCACAGGGCAGCGAGCTGGGGAAATGGGTCTGGGAGGTGATGGGGCAGGGGCATTCTCTTCTGAGCGTGGTCTGACTGAAAGCTCAAAGGATTAAATGTTGGCCCGGGCTAGGCAGCCGCAAGGGAGTGAGGGATGGGGCTGAGGGAGGTTATGTGGAGGAGAGGATCCAGGTGGAGGGTGGAGCTGGGCCCACTCACTTTCCTGCTGGATTCTATGGGCACAAAGGGCAGATGGCATCAGAGAGAACTTAAGGGGAGGGAGGGGACCTCTTTAGAGGGGAGGCTGACGCTGTCCCTTTCCCATCCGAATGCCCTTCTGTCCCACAGTCCAAGGAGCAGATCGGGTTGAGTTAGTCAGTTCTCTAAGAAGCAGACAGCAGGCTGGGCTTTACCAGGCAACGAATTTGTGAGGGGAAATGTCTGAGAGAACATGGGAGGTCCTGGGAGAGGCTAGGGGTCGGGAGACATGATTCTGATCCCAGAACTTGCTCATCTTATATCTGGAAGTTTGTGCTCTCTGACCAACACCTGCCCTTTCCCACCCCCAGCCCTGGCAGCCACCAGCCTCCTCTCTGTGAGGCTGAGTTAGATTCCACATATGACTGAGATCAAACACCCTTTCCTCCTTAGATTAATGTGAGCCTGGGCCCAGGGAGCTCCAGAGGAGATGCCCCACTTTCCTTATCAGCATTTTCATTCATTATGCAGAACAAGGATGTCTATCGTGGCCATATCTATAAATGGCAAACCATGTCTGTCTACAGTTTCTGTAAGTTGAATGCATTCAGTTCTTCATGAGATGATCTGGAAGGCAGTGCCCGCAAGCCAGGCGGCACTGCTTTACGGATGAGCGTCCACACGTGGGCAGGGCTAACAGTGACAAAGACCTTAGCTGCAGCCGCCATGGAGCTTAGCCATGCAGGAAAGTGGCCTCCCTCTCCTCTGTGGCCCACGGTTGCCAGGGGGGATCTGGGACTGTGGCGCAGGGCGGGGGGACCTTCCTGCAGGAGTTCAGGGTCTCAGCAGGCCTCCAAGAGCGGACCCATGGTCAACGCACACCAGGGCATGCCAGGCGCTGCTGCTGCAAAGATATTCATCCTGAGCTGTTTGTTTGTGCACAGGAGGCTCCTAATGGAGCCGTCAGACTCCCTCATTGGCTAATAGTGTAATTAGGCCCATCTGGAGGGGCTGTGGAGAGGACTGTCGCAGCTCTGAAACTGGCAGAGAGGTAATTTGTCATCCTGCGGCCGGTGACCGCACTCTGGCACCCCCAACGCGAGCTACACCAAGCAGCCTGTTCCACGAGGGAATAGCGGGCGGCTGGAGCCTGTGTGTGGTTCACCTTGGCACCAAGGAGAGACTCGCGGCTCTCCCACGTCCTTGTGATGACCGAAACCAGGGGGAGAGGGTTTCTGAAGGTCAGGCTGACATTGTTCTGTCAGCCATCCCCGATATAGTGACAAGCTGCCCCTGCCACACACACGAAACACGGAATCTAAGTGGCTGTGGATTGTCAGCATTTGCTG
>NW_005353714.1:0-2428 GCF_000412655.1 Myotis brandtii | reverse complement strand
AAACCTGGAAGCATGTGTGTCTTTGTCATGAACGTCATTATTTTTTTCCTTCTGTGGAACCAATGTCAGGCTTTCTTGGACCATCTAGGTAATCCTGCAGCAGGAAACAGAATTACAACCACACAGCGTGAAGGATCTTTGCTGGTGCTTGGGGTGAGGAAGGCACCCAGTTTACTTTAAGGGACTAAGGGACAGAGCAAATCAGAGCCTTTCCGGGCGGGCGGCCAGGACGTCCGATGCAGTGAGAGCAGCACCTGACACTTTCATGTCCAGTCTGTGATGTCACAAAGGATAGACTTGGGGAAAACTTCCTATGTTTATGTTGTCATTTTCCCAAAAATCTGTGTTTTGAGTCTGCTACTCCAGCTTTATTTATGAGGCTGCATCTCCTATCCTCCTCCCTTTTGTATTCTTCCCATTTATCACAACCCCTAACATACTCAGCTTGTCAAGCATCTCATTAAAGTGTCTTTACCTTCTCGTAACGCTGATGCTGACATCGAAACAGCAGCTCCCATTGCACACCCAACATTTCCATCCTCTTTAAGTGGCAAAGACTGAGGGTTCATAGCTTCTGGAGACTGTGAGGGCTTCTCCTCCCCCCAGAAAAAAAAATAATAATAATACAAATACAGAAGCCAGCCTGCTATTCATTCCCAGCTGTGTGGAGCTGTCATTGAAGCCTCTGCCTTAAATGACAGCAGGAGAAAAGTGGTGACTGCACAGAGCCCTCCAATAACCATCACAATATCTGGGGTGCCCCTCTGTACTGAAACAGCAGCACCAGCAAATAAAACCCACTTTCACTGTCCACCCACGTTTAATACTTTAAAGGCCCTCAGAGAGAGTCGGCAGTTGTGTTGGTGCCCAGTCCCAGTGTGGGCTGCCTGCAAGGACGTTGCCGACGGGCCCTTCCCACCCCCAGCGTGGATAGGAAACCCCTCTCCACTACACCATTGATGTCTGTGTGATTACCAACCCCCAGGGCGTCAGCAGCCACACGGGCTCAGAAATGGTCTTAGGTGATTTGGGCAATAATATGTGCAGGTCACAGATGCAAGAATTTTAGAACTAAGGAGACTATCTTATCTGTCTCAAAATATACATTTTTACACTGATACAACTGAAACCCAGCAAATCCGTGGCTCAGTGAACTGGAAGGCGGAAGGGAAACTAGAATCAGTGTCAGCCACCGTCTTAGTAGCCACCAGCCTTGTCACGCCCGGCAGCCCCATCGGTCAAACCACAACAAGCTTCCCACTCCATCTGGCAGGCTGACCCAGGTCAGAGGAGTCTTTCTTGCAAAGTAATCAACAAATTCCTTCCATGGGCCTAAACGTGTGAGCCACCCGTGTCTGTGTGAAGAGTCTGCCAGCTGTGAGATACACATACATTGTATATGTGGGCACATGTTAGCTTTCAAATAAGCAATGGGGACAATAGAAGGGAGAAATTACTGTGGATCAGAATGGCCAGGGAAGATGTAAATGAGGTAAAGGATGAGGGTGAAATAGCATGATAGGTGGAATAGCAAAGGCCATTCCCCATGGAAAACTGAACATCCCGTGGTGGAGATAGTATATGCAGAGTCATACTGGACTCTAAAAAAGTCAACCTCTAATGTAAGTGGCACCAATTTATGATATGATCTCAAACCAAATACATTACTGGGGACATGTGAAAGGCCATAAGAAAAATTCCCCTTTCTCTGACAGTTGTTCTACATCAGAAAATTAGGTTGATCCAACCGCACATGAACGAAGGTTCAAGTCAGGGTTGTTTCGTTTACCTCTGAGACGTGGGTCTACAATTTTGTAGCCATGTACTGGGTACCTTTTTAGACTCTGAGCTTTATCTGAGCATTAACGTCCTCGAGATTTCGCTAAGTATCAAATACGATAATATCTTTGCAAAGTGCGGCAGAAATGCAGGCTGTTAGGAGGTAACCCGCCTGTGGTGAGTGAATAGTAAGTAGGTCAGATGGTAGCACTTCCTGGCTGAATGACAGGACGTGGTGTGTGAGCCCCCTGAGCCTCTGTTTCTCCGAAAATGGGATCCTGATGGTGGCCAGACAGTGCCCTCCACACAGCAGTGATGCTGACTCCAGCCCAATGCATGCAAGATGCTTTTGCCATAGATGGCATATAGAAAGTGCTCAATAAATGGCCGTCATGTTTGCTACCGAGACATTGATAGCACTATTGTTAGATTCTGTTAGTCATTATAACTACAGATTTATCTTCTGCATATGCGTGTAATAGAGAAAGGCAATCACATAGCATCAGAGGTTGATCATGCTCTCATGGGGGCCAAAATCTCTACAGTGAAGACCAACATAGATGCATTCTTGGAAATAATGTTTATTTTATTTTTTTAATTTAATTTATTTTGTTAATCCTCACCTGAGGATATTGATTTTTAGAGAGAG
>NW_005353713.1:1192-1471 GCF_000412655.1 Myotis brandtii | reverse complement strand
GTTTGTAGCTCTACAGGCCTACCTCAAGAATCAAGAAAAAATGCTAATAAATCATCTAACCCTAGAACTCAAAGAATGAGAAAGAAAGCAACAAAAAAGCAGAGAAAGCAGAAGGAAAGAAATAAGATCAGAATGAAAATAAATGACATAGAGACCAAACAAACAATACAAAAGATCAATGAAACCAAGAGCTGGTTCTTTGAAAGGATAAACAATATTGATGAACCTCTAGCCAGGCTCACCAAGAAGCAAAGAGAGAGGACCCAAATAAACAAATTC
>NW_005353713.1:0-209 GCF_000412655.1 Myotis brandtii | reverse complement strand
GCAGGATACAAAATTAACACCCAGAAATCTATGGCTTTTTTATACACCTATAATAAACTCACAGAAATAGAAACTAAAAAAGCAATCTCGTTTACCATTGCACCGAAAAAATTAAGAAACCTAGGATAAACTTAACTAAGGAAGTAAAACACCTGTACTCGTAAAACTACAGGATTGATGTTGATTCTACCAATCCAAGAACTTACCTT
>NW_005353712.1:33344-43418 GCF_000412655.1 Myotis brandtii | reverse complement strand
TACAAAGGAACAATTGGAGAAATTGTATTGGGCATTTAAATTTTGCAGTGAATTCCTATGAAGCGGTTTTGGTCAAGACTGACCTATTTGAATAGCTCAGCACTAATAGACTCAAACTTTTTGCTAAGTCCCGACCTTTCTCTATCAGCTCTCTCAACAGCTTCTTAGCTCTCTGCATTGTTTCCACAGTGTCCCCTCCTGTTATTGGTGGGGAGCTGGCACTGTCCTGTTGAGGAGGTGGGACCAGTTAACTTCTCTTGCCCAAGTGAGATAGGTGCCATAAAATGTTGTTCCTAACCTGACTTTTCCTATACTTTCAAGAGATGTGGATACTAGTAGGACTTCAAATTTCATCCTTATATGAGTTTAAGGGATGTCTTATATCAATTTCCCCACCAGTTGATCCCTTAAGATGGCTTTACAAGATGAGCAGCAAATGGGAAGTGCAACTTATGACAACCTGTTTGGTGAGAGCCACTATACACACTGCTTGTTCGACCACCTAGATTTAGTCTTCAGCCAACTGCACTGAATTCTGCTGTCCTTCAGGAAAAGGATCCCATAGAGCAACAAGAAGAGTTCAAAGTGTAGGTGCTGGAGGTACCCATATGTGAACCTACCTGGGGTGGATTGGAGGAACGAAGAGGCCAGGCAGGGATTGTGGTGGAGCTCAAAGCATCAGCATCCAAACTCTGTCCTTACTTACATAAGATTTTTTTTTTGTCAATTTGCAGTTGATATGTGCAACTAACTGCAATGTGATTATCTTAACATTACATGCACTTTCTACAAAGTAAACTCCTTATTTTGAAACATTGGATGAGAAAAAAATTCAATTGGATTTTCAATCTATTCAAGTTTTACAAGGAATTTCAACATTACATTTGTTTATTTTATGTCATATTTTCTGTCACCATTTATTCCCTCTATGTTTTTTTTCACTCTTCCCTGTAATAACTCATGAACATTACATTTGTAAATGAAGGAAAACAAAGAGTTGTTATGTTCTTTAAATACAATTTAAAAGAATGGGAATTTAGCCTTGACCAGTTTGGCTCAGTGGATAGAGCATCGGCCTAAGGACTGAAGGGTCCCAGGGCATGTACCTTGGTTGTGGGCACATCCCCAGTGGGGGGTGTGCAGGAGGCAGCTGATCGATGTTTCTCTCTCATCGATGTTTCTAACTCTCTGTCCTTCTCCCTTCCTCTCTGTGAAAAATCAATAAAATATATTTTTTAAAAAGTGGGAATTTAAAAGATTTTAAAATTCGTATCATTTACTTATGCAACTAAAATATCTTACCAATGGTGACTATCAAAAAATTAAAGAGATTATCATTGGTAATTATAATTGATCAT
Organism: Myotis brandtii; assembly: GCF_000412655.1. Classification (NCBI taxonomy): domain Eukaryota; kingdom Metazoa; phylum Chordata; class Mammalia; order Chiroptera; family Vespertilionidae; genus Myotis; species Myotis brandtii. The sequence goes on along the minus strand of NW_005353712.1, from coordinate 42,060 downwards.
TGATAATTATCTGTAGTCATTTCAAATATACAATCGGAAATAAAAAAGCTATATTTATTCAAGCAACCTCAAAAATTATAAACATTTGCCCTGACCAGTTTGGCTCAGTGGATAGAGCGTCGGCCTGCGGACTGAAAGGTTCCAGGTTCGATTCCAGTCAAGGGCATGTACCTTGGTTGCAGGCACATCCCCAGTGGGGGATGTGCAGGAGGCAGCTGATCGATGTTTCTCTCACATCGATGTTTCTAACTCTCTATCCCTCTCCCTTCCTCTCTGTAAAAAATCAATAAAATATATTTAAAAAAATTATAAACATTTAAGGTTTTTAAGAACATCCCTTCTAAATTTATATTTAACGTACTTCTCAATAAATTCTAAATCATTTTTCTTATAATTATATAATATACAAAAAGTGTCATATTTTTCCATGAAGCCCATATAGCCTAATCCTCTTCCAGTATCCTATAGTGAGCCCATAAAATAACATCATTTTTCTCTGCTTGCCATGATATTAAAAAGGTTTATAAGTGTTGCCTAATCCATGGAGAAGTAATATATGTTCCATCCCTGCAGTTGTTTTCATGGTCCTTAAGACCTTACACAATTATATACCACAAGCCTATACCAGTTCAGGATCCATTCCCCCGCATATAGAGAGAGCATATTGCCCCTCCACTTAAAGAGACCATGGCCTTTGGAATGTCTTCCCCTCCACTGTTTGGGCCAGCCCTTCCTAGACACTCTCTGAGCAGCAAGATCTCAGCCCTGGGCCTTGGGCAGCAAACTTCACAGCCATGGACACCAAATTCCCAGTTGTAGTGGTTGTTGAGGTGTGACAGCCTCTTCCTCAGTACTACTACTAATTTATCTCTTTTGAAAGAGGTATCAGAAGCCTGCCTTGGCCAGGATAGGAGAGATAATGAGGTGGAAATGATAGAAGCCACCTACTTTTCCTGTTGGTATGAGGCAGAGAAACCCCTAAGCTCCTGGACCCTCTAGAAATAAGGGCCTGCCTCTGGATCACCAGACACTATGTACAGAAGGTGTATATTTGGGAGTGAGTCATCAGCATGTAGATAGTAGCTGGAGCCATGAGATTATAAGAAATCTCATAGGGAGAATATTTTATAAAGTGGGATGAGAAAAGGATCCAGGAAAGGGCCCTGGGGGAGGCGCAGTTGAGCTGTGGGGTAAAGAAGAGGAGCAGCAAAGAAGACAGAGTTGGAGCAGACATATATACATAAGGAGCAGAAAGACTGAAAGTGTGAACACCCTGAATAGTCCTGAAAATCAAGGGTCCCAAAACTCATAGAAAAAAGAGCAAGAATCTTACTCTGTCCTTCACCTTAGTCCCATAGATAAGATGAGCCCCTTATCTGTCCAATAGTGACATTCCTGCATTCCTTTCTTTCTCTGCCCCGTGACTTAAGTCTCAGAGTTTTCTTTTTATCTCTCTCCTCATTACAGTATTTCCCTCCTTTTCCAATGAGTCATCAGCACAACGCCTTGGGATCACCCTGCCTCAGTCATCTGAGGAGGCAGCGAGTCTCTCCAATTTATCATGGCAGCCTCATCTCACTCTACCTCTGCTTCCAGATGTTCATATTGGTTGCAGGTAGGAATCCTTATATGGGAGTCTGATTCTCTGATATGAAAGGGGAAGGAAAAGGTGAAAGGGAGGGAAGCTGGAAGACAAAGTTTGACAAAAATACAAATGCTACTTTCAACAAGAAAGTTTTAAAAATCAAAAACAAAAAAGAAAAAGAAAATGAAATACAAATGCTATGAGATCCTGGGGAAAGTAAAGAAGTCAATTTTATTTCACTTACTAAGTATCAGGCAGTGTACTGGCATTTTTACTTGTATCTCCTGGTCCAGGCCTGCTGGTGTGTGTGTGTGTGTGTGTGTGTGTGTGTGTGTGTGTGTGTGTGTGTGTACACCTGAGTACAAATGTACAAATGTGCATGTGGTGGGGCAAAGATTGAAAGAAAGTAAAAGAGCCTCAAATGGTAATAAAGAAGCATTAGAGCCACAAGATAATGTAGAATAATTAATTTTGGAAAAAAATTAGCTTGTATGCCCCAATTTCTCATCCCATGCTCATGGCAAACAGTAATAATGATTCTCACATATCTTTACCACTGAGCTGCTTCAGATTTTTTCTCAACACAGTTATCCAACTATCCATTCAGAGCCATCAGAATTCCTCCCTCCTACTGACAAGGTCAGACCTGACCTGAAGGAGCCAGCATGTCTATTCCCATCTCCTGCAGTCACATTCCTCAGGTCCCTCCCCACAGGGTGAGTTAAGTAGGGTCCAATTTTTTTAAGTCTTCACATGAGGATATGTTTTTCACTGAAGGAAGATAGAGAAAGAGAAAGATAATCAATGTAAGAGAAAAACATCAATTGGTTGCTTCACCTATGTGCCCTGAAGGGGGACTGGTAATCAAACCCACTACCTGGGTATAGGCCGTAATCAGGAATCAAATTGGACACCCTTGTCTGTATGGGATGATGCTTCAACTGAGTCACACCAGCCAGGGCTAGGGCTCAACATTTAAAGGGGCACTTGCTTTCAGGATCTTGAGGACCCAGCACCTGTACCCCAAAAGTGAGTGCCTCCTCAAAATTTGTGTCCTAAGTCTTTTGCTTGCCTCATTCAGCAAGGCCTAGACATCCTATTTCCAACATCTCCAACTATCTCCTAGCTCTGTGTGTATAGTCAGGTCAGAAAAGAGATCCTCAAATTCAGCAACTATCCCATTTCAGACCTGGTCCCTAGTAGTGGGTTATGATGAAAATAGCCAATCATATATGTAGTCAACACCCTTTCATTTGTCCTCAGCCCACCCTGACTCTATCTCTATTTTGTTTTCAGGAGCATTCCAAGTCCAGGGGCCCCATGAACCCATGGTGGCCATGCTGGGTGGTGAGGCTGAGCTGTCCTGCATCCTTGTGCCTCGTCAAAGTACTAAATATATGAAAATAAGCTGGACCCGAACCCTACCCTCCCAGGTGGTGCACCTGTATGAGGATGGGCAGGACAAACCTGAGAAAGCCATGGAAGAGTATTTAGGGAGGACACAGCTTGTGAAAAATGTCATGCATAAGGGGATCATGGTCCTGAGAATCCTCAATGTCCAACCCTCTGACAGTGGGCAGTATCGCTGTGTGATCCAACATGGCTCCTTCTACAGTGAAGCAGTGATTGAGCTGAAAGTGGCAGGTAATGGCCCATGTTTTTCCCTTGGACACTCCACAGGGGCTCCTTCCTCTGATCCAGTTTTACTGGGAAATATAAAGAAGTCATAGGAGAAAGGGAGATGGCCATTATGTCTACTCACCCCGTCATCCATATATCACTGCTTGGGACTAAATAAAAGATAATAAAGAGCCCTAGCTGGTTTGGCTCAGTGGATAGAGTGTCAGCCTGCGGACCACGAAGTGTCCCAAGTTCGATTCCGGTCAAGGGCACATGCCTGGGTTGCGGGCTAGATCCCCAGTGTGGGGTGTGCAGGAGGCAGCTGACCGGTGATTCTCTCTCATCATGGATGTTCTATCACTTTCTCCCTCTCCCTTCCTCTCGGAAATCAATAAAGATATATATATTTTTTAAAAAAGATAACAAAGAGACTCATAGTGGGAGTCAAGAAATAGGCAGGGGCCATTTGTCTTGGACTGTGTTGGAACCCTTTCTAGCCCAGGAGTCTAAGCCCCCATCTTTGTTGCCAACACTTCTTCAGAGTTTGCTGTTCTGCACACTGAGGTCTAGTCCACAGCATGAACTCTTCAGAAACAGGGGAGGAATATATGTGCAGGAAAATGAGCTTAGGACCTGACTTCTCTCTCTTCCTCTTTCCAGCTCTGGGCTCACGTCCTCAATTCCACATGGAAGTCACTAAGTCCCGAGAACTCCAATTAGAGTGCAAGTCAGAGGGCTGGTTCCCTCAGCCGAAGGTCCAGTGGACAGACTCTGAGGGGGGAGAAATTCCAGCTGATTCTGAGACTCAAACCCAGGACAAAGGCGGCTTATTCCATGTAACAACATCACTGTCACTCAGAGAAACTTCTCAGAAGAATCTGACATGTTCTGTCTGGAACCCAGTTCTAAATCAAAAAAAAAGAGAGCAATTCTCCACAGCAGGTCAGTTTCTTCTCTCCCCTCACTGTGCCCACAAAATGGGCCTGATGCTCACACCCATGGCGGTGGGAGCTCTAAGCATATAAGCTCAGTTCTGCTCTCTTCATCACACCTACACCACGCTCCCTGCCAGGACCGAACTTCCCTCCACTTTTTCTACCTTTTCCCATCCTTTCCTGACATATTTTCCAGTCTTCACCTACTTAAGCTCTCCATAGAATTGGACCTTTTTGTCTTAGTCCATTTAGGCTGGTATAACAAAATACCACAGACTAGATGGCTTATAAATGACATAATTTTATTTCTCACAGTTCTGAAGACTGGAAGTTCAAGATCAGGAGGTCAGCACAGTCAGGTTCTGGTAAAAGCACTCTTCCAGGTTGCAACAGCCAATCTTTCCTTGGATCCTAACATGGTAGAGGGATAGGGGGCTGGAGGGGGATATGGGGTGATCTCTTTTATAAGGACACTAATCCCATTCATGAGTTAAAGACCTCACATTGGGCATTAGGATTTCAGTATATGAATATTATTGGGACACAGGTGTTCCAACCACAGCACTCTTCACCAGAAAGTATTTTCAGACTTACTCCTTACTAGCCCTCTAATAAATAGGTCGATCTCCCCTGCTTCTCAGTTTACAAAATTTCTCCTCAGTCTTTTTATGCTGTATTCTTTCTCTATTTAGATGAGCTGTTGCAAAAATGCTATGAGCCTAAACATAGATCAAGTCCTATTGACATGCAGGACTTGATCTACCTTGTGAAATATATATGTATATCTCTTGCTATACATATATATTTCACTTCTTTCCTGATTTCTGCCCAGAACAATTGTCTTGCCACAGTTTTCTTAAATTTTTATATTTCTTCATAGAGACTACTATTTATTAATAATTTTGGAATTCATAGCTAAATGTTTGGCTATAATATTCATCTATGCAAGCCGTGGGCAAACTACGGCCCGCGGGCCGGATCCGGCCCGTTTGAAGAATAAAACTCTATTGAAAAAAAAGACCCTTTTTTTTAATGATGTTTACTTTGAATTTATATTAGTTCACACAAACACTCCATCCATGCTTTTGTTCCGGCCCTCCGGTCCAGTTTAAGAACCCATTGTGGCCCTCGAGTCAAAAAGTTTGCCCACCCCTGATCTATGCTATGGAAGCATTTTTCTTGTGAATCTTGATTATTCTTTTTGTCATTTTTCCATGTATAATCTTTGTACTGTTCCTATGCCAATCTTATTGTCTTACTCATTATTCCATGCATTGAGTTTTCCTGGGCCAGCTATTTCCACAAGTCTCCTGTGAGGCAGGGAGGGTAGCGTAGTCTTCCACAGTAGCTGATTCTCATAATCCTACTGCTACCACAGAGACAGGCTTCTTCCTACCAATATGGCCCATATGTGTGAATATTTGCATATTCCATGCCCTCTGTTTCTCCAAACAAAAATCGTTCTAAAATGCACACCTCAGGTCCTGAGTCATTTGTTACAAACATGAATGTAGCTTTTGATCTTCCAGGTATGCCTCTCTCTTCAGTCAGTCTATTTTTGTTAATACTTTCTGACATTTGCTATTGTGTGGTCTTCTAACCATTCTCCACAACTCTCTTCACTATCTCCCACCTGGAGTCTATGTTATCATAGCTATTTTTAGCAACTTTTACATCTATTTTAGTCTGGTGTTTGCAGTTCTTTTATTTGTTTAGTAATTTTTTTGCTGATATTTTATTTGCACTAAAAAATGGCCATGAGAGCAAGAGGAGAAAAGTGGAGTCAAAGTGAAGACCTATATAATGTGCCCTCTCTCTAGCTCTTAAATTTCATACTGTTTATTTCCTTCTCTCTCACACTGAGCTCAGGCCTTTTCATTTGCCATTGCCACTTACTGGGACACTCTATTCTGGCTTTCTTCTTAGTATAATTTATCTATGATTTGAGAGGGTGACACGGTGGAGTCACACCACAATCCTGCTATGTCCCTAGCTCCAGTCTCCCTCGTTTCCATCTATACTCACTCTTCATTGCTTCCTTCATGACTGTGACTTAACCCCCCTCCTCCATAAACACACACACACACACACACACACACACACACACACACACACACACTGAATTATTTACCTAGATTATAAAGGAAAACTCAACTTTCTTTTATTCCTGCCTCCAAATTTACCTATCCAGACCCATCAAAGCCTCAGCTGAACTAAAAGCCTTTCATCTAGTAACCTTAGCCCTTAGAAATAGCTTAAAATAAATGTGCAACGAAAATGTGTACCTGCCAGTACAATATCCACATACATTCCAAAGAGCAAGTCAAAGCACACTGACAGGTAGACAGGGAATAAGGTTTGTCTAAGACAATTTGTCCATCCAAACAAGGTATAGCTGAGCACCAAACTCACCAAATTCAAGTTCTCATTCTCCTAGCCCAGAATTATTTTCAGAAAAGGAAAGATTACTTAGGATGAAGTTTGAGAGCTGGAGAGAGAGCAAATTACATAGGTCTTCACTTTTTAAAAAATATATATATTTTTATTGATTTCAGAGAGGAAAGGAGAGGGAGAGAGAGATATAGAAACATCAATGATGAGAGAATCATTGATTGGCTGCCTCCTGCAAGCCCCCTCCCTCACTCGGGGATCAAGTCCACAACCCAAGCATGTGCCCTTGACCAAAATCAATTCTGGAACCTTTCAGTCCGCAGTCTGATGCTTTATTCACTGAACCAAACCGGCTAGGGCATGCCTCTTTACTCTTTACTCAATAATCTCAATTCTGTTACATTGCTACTTTTCCATGGGAGAAATAAATTTTTTGCTTACATTTATTTTCTGAACAAATAAGCTGAATATGATAATATTTGAATGGTGGCTTGAACTTACTAATCTATATACGTAAAAGGCTAATATGCAAAGTATCCCCTCAGGACTTCAATCGCTCGCTATGATGTGTGCCGACCACCAGGGGGCCGTACGGATTGAAGGAAGGCTCCTGCCGCAGCCAGAAGGCCCTGATCAGCCCTGATCGCTGGCCAGGCCTAGGGACCCTACCTGTGTACAAAATTTGTGCACCGGGCCTCTAATTAACCATAATTTGAAAGGGAAATAGAGATAGAGGGAGGATCCACAATGTATTACTGTTAGAGGGAATATGACTGGTGATTGACTAAGCAAGAAGTGAATGTGGGAACAACTCTCTTCAGAAAAACTGACTGGAGGACTTCTGTATTTCAGTTGCTGCGCCCATCAGTGTGACTGAGCCCACCAATACAACACTCATCATATTAGTTATATGTATGGCACTTCTGACTTCCATCACCATTGGACTTTATTTAAACAACAGGCTCAAACACCAGCACAAAACCAGGTAAAGGTATTCTTTTTTTTTTTATTAATATAAAAACATTGCTGTCCTTGACCTTCCTGTTTAGGAATAAGATCAAAATCAGCAAAACTCTGCCCAGAGGAAGTCATATTAATAAGACTCTAATACCTCAACTATAAAATATAGAAAATAATACATTATTTATATAAACTTCTTTGTGGATTATAAGAAATAATTTACATAAAGCATCCTTGCCTTGCAACAACACAAAGGCATTCAATGAAAGGCTATTATAATTATTATTATTATTAATGTTGTGGGAGAAGAAGGAGGAACAAAGGTGATGGTAGGATCAAAGGTGATGGAAGGACCAAATATTTATGATACACTAAACATGCACAAGGAATATGAAGCATTCATTTATGAGGTCTTACATGGACCACCGATGGGTAATAATCATTTTGGTATCATAGATCTTTTGCCTAAGAAATAAGTATATCCCCTGGCTGGTGTGGCTCAGTTGGTTGAGCATCTGCCCATGCACCAGGAGGTCACTAGTTGGATTCCTGGTTGGGGCACATGCCTGTGTTGCAAGCTCAATACCCAGTAGGGGGCATGCAGGAGGCAGCAGATTGATGATGACTGTTATACTTAAACGAGAGGCCCAGTGCATAAAATTTGTGCACTGGGGGTGGGGGTGTCCCTCAGCCCAGTCTGCACCCTCTCCAATCTGGGACCCCTCGGGGGATGTCTGATTGCTGGTTTAGGCCCGATCCCTGTTTAGACATCCCTCTGTGGGATCAGGCCTAAACCAGCAGTCAGACATCCCTCTCACAATCTGGGACTGCTGGCTCCCAACTGATCACCTGCCTGTCTGCCTGATTGCCCCTAACTGCTTCTGCCTGCCAGCCTGATCACCTCCTAACCACTCCCCTGCCAGCCAGGTTGCCCCTAACTGCCCTCCCCTGCAGGCCTGGTCTCCCTCAATTGACCTCCACTGCCGGCCATCTTGTGGCAGCCATCTTGTGATGACATAGGTGCAGCCATTTTGTGACCACATGGGGGGGGCCATCTTGTGCGAGGGTGTGATGGTCAATTTGCATATTACCTCTTTATTATATAGGATGTATAAACACAATGAGGTGCATCTGAAACTAATCCTATCTAATAATAGACAAACATGGTAATTGACCATACCTCCGCTATGCTTCCCATCGGCTAATCAGCAGGATATGCAAATTA
>NW_005353712.1:23304-33025 GCF_000412655.1 Myotis brandtii | reverse complement strand
GGCCCTCAGCCCCTCACCCAGATTGGCCAGGCACCCCAGTGGGGACCCCCACCCTGAAGGGGGTGTGACCAGTTGCAAACAGCCATCAGCTTCTCATCCAGGCTGGCCAGGCACCCAAGCGGGACCCCCACCCTGATCCGGGACACCCTTTAGGGCAAACCAGCCGGCCCCCACCCGTGCACCAGGCCTCTATCCTATATAGTAAAAGGGTAATATGCAAACTGACCCTAACAGCAGAAAGCCTGGGAATGACTGATCACTATGACACACACTGACTACCAGGGGGCAGACCCTCAATGCAGGAGCTGCCCTCTGGTGGTCAGTGCGCTCTCACAGGGGGGAGCTCTGCTCAGCCACAAGCCAGGCTGAGGGCTGCCAGTCAGTGGTGGTGGTGGGAGCCTCTCCTGCCTCCTCAGCAGCACTAAGGATGTCCAACTGCAGCTTAGGTCTGCTCCCCACTGGCAAATGGACATCCCCCGGGGGCTGCCGGGCTGCCAGAGGGGTGTCTGATTGCCAGCTTAGGCTCAATCCCCCGGGGAGCAGGCCTAAGCCAGCAAGTAGTCACCCCTGAGGGGTCACAGGCTGCGAGAGGGCACAGGCCGGGCTGAGGGACCCCTACCCCTGAGTGCACAAATTTTTGTGCGCTGTGCCTCTAGTCCTATATAATAAAAGTGTAATATGCAAATCGACCAAACGACAAAATGACTGGTCGCTTTGACCCGCACTGACCACCAGGGGAAAGACACTCAATGCAGGTGCTACCCCAGCCCACAGGCCTTGATCACCCTATTGGGGTCTGCTGGCCAATCTCTTAGTCCCTTCCCCTGGCCAGCAGGCTCCAATTGCCCAATGGGGAACAGGGAACCGGGGGTGGGTGACAGCAGATGCGGGTGGCACCAGGCCAAGGTCCCCACCCCGACGGTCTTCTCACAAACAGAGGGAGACTGGCGTCAGGGGCCAGGACCAGCAAGTGAGTGGGAACAGCCAACCTCTTGGTCTTTCCCCCTGGCTGGCAGGCTCCGATTGCCCAATGGTAAACGGGGAGCTAGGGGTGGATGGCAACAGGGGGCAGGGCTGGCTGCCAGGGGGCGGGGCTGGCTGCCAGCATCCAGGGAAGATTGCCCTGATTGCAGGCCAGGCCTAGGGACTGTACCCATACACAAATTTCATGCACCGGGCCTCTAGTATAAAATAATACTGAATGTCAATAAAATACTTTATCATTGGGCTTTCAGAACCTTCCATTTTAGATGAGTTTGTGGACAAATTAGATTATTCCTCAATGGTTGCCCAAGTATTCTCTCCAATATTCACAACTATCATTTAAAAATCTATAAGAGTGCAGGGTGGAGGGGGTCAATGGGAAAAAAAGGGGGACATCTGTAATGCTTTCAACAATAAAGGTAATTAAAAAGATAAACATCTATCATTAAGAAAATATTCAAAGCCAATGCAAAATAAAGTGAATAAAATGTAGTTTGTATTTTTTTAGTCTATTATTAAAAAAACCTTTGAACCCAGAAAACCAAGATGGCGGCATAGGTAAACACCGGAAATTGCTGCCTCTCAAAACCACTTTCAAAATACAACTAAAAGACAAAACGGGCATCATCCAGAACCACAGGAAGGCTGGCCAAGTGGAAATTCTACAACTAGAAGGTAAGAGAAAAGCACACTGAGACTCAGAGGAGGTGCGGAAGTTAAGTGCAGAGGTATGGAGGCACACGTGGAAAGGGTTGGCAACTGAGGACGCAGCTCTTTTTCAATCAGGAGGGAGACACAAGCTCCTGCTTTGAACTACAGTTCCGGGCAAGTCTCTGGGGACCCAGACTCATAAGGGGAGAAACTGGACTGTCTGGCATTGGGCGGAACTCGAGAGCGGCTTTCTCTCAGAGATGCTTGCAGCGATTACCCCGGGACATTGAGACCCGGGGCCTCTTAGGGCAACCCCACTCTCCAGTGCACAAATTTTGTGCATTGGGCCTCTAGTAGGTTAATAAAACCATAATAAAGTTTTATTTTACAAAGTAAGGTTCTCCTTAGATAAATGTATTACATAATGTTTTAACATGATATTAAAAACACACGGGATTTGTTTTTGCATTTTTTCTGTATTTTAGGCACATTTTCTCAACAAAGGCTTTTTTGAGATAACATTGTACCTAATGACTGAAGAGGGAGGAGAAGTTGTCCAATAAGGATGATAAAGGGAAAGCCAACAAGTGTTCCAGGAACAGGGACAGTGCAGAGACCCACTGCACTTCAATCGCCCACTGCCAGTGTCAGAGCCTGGGCTTGATCCAAAAGTAAACATGTTTTAGTTCTAAAACATTAAACCTCAATATCTCAATTGAGTATAACTTCCAATTCTTTCAACTTTTATACTTTTCCTCTTTGTAGGCAGGATTTTCAGACTCATAGAGACCTCTGGTCCCTTGATTCTGTCATGCTATCCCAGGTACCAGCTTCAGCCACCTGCAAAGCCCATGGATTACCTCCCTGACCTACTCTTTACTCAATAGTATCAATTCTGTTACATACTGTTACATTGCTACTCTTCCATGGGAGAAATTAATTTATTTTCTTACATTTGTTTTCTGAACAAGTAAGCTGAATAAGATAATATTGAATGGAGGCTTGAACTTACTAATTAACCACATTTTGAAAGGGTAATAGGGATAGAGGGAGGATCCACAATGTATTCCTGTTAGAGGGAATGTGACTGGGGATTGATTAAGCAAGAAGTGAATGTGGGAACAACTTTCTTCAGGGAAACTGATTGGGGGGCATTTGTATTTCAGTTGCTGCACCCACCAGGGTGATTGAGCTCATCAGTACAATACTCATCATATCGGGTATATGTTTGGCACTTCTGGTACTGCAGACTTCCATCTTCACTGGAATTTATTTAGGCTCAAAAAAAAAGGCACGGAAAATAAGTAAAGGTATGCTTTATACATACATATATATATTCCTTCTCAGAGGTATCTGCCCTTCACCTTTCTGTTTTGGAACAAGATCAAACTCAGCAAAATTCTTCCTAGACTCAGGAAGTCACATTAATGAGACTCTAATACCTCAACTATAAAGTATAGAAAATAATATGTTACTTATAGATACTTTGTGGATTACAAGAAATCATTTACATAAAGAATCCTTGCCTTGGAACAACACAAAGGCATTCATTGAAAGGTTATTATAATTATTGTTATTATTAATGTTGTGGGAAGAAGAGGAGGAACAAAGGTGATGGAAGGATCAAAGGTGATGAAAGGACCAAATATTCATGATACAATAAACATGCACAAGCTATGTGAAACATTCATTTATGAGATCTTAAATTGACCACCAATGAGTAATACTCATTTTGGTATCATACAACTTTTGCCTAAGAAATAAGTGTATCCCCTGTCTGGTGTGGCTCAGTTAGTTGAGCATCTGCCTATGCACCAAGAAGTCAATAGTTTGATTCCTGGTTTGGGCACATGCTTGTGTTGTAGGCTCGATCTCAGTGGGGGCCATGCGGGAGGAAGCAGATTGATGATGCACTGTTTTACTTAAATGTCTAAACACTATGAGGTACACCTGAAACTAATATAAAATAATATTGAATGTCAATAAAATACTTTAGCATTAGGACTTTCAGAACCTTCTATTTAGATGAGTTTGTGAACAAATTAAACGATTCCACAATTGTTGATCAATTTTTCTCTCCAATATCCACAACTATCATTTAAAAATCTATAAGGGTACAGGGTAGAGGGGGTCAATGGAAAAAAAGGGGGACATCTGTAATACTTTCAACAATAAAGATAAATAAAAAGATAAAAATCTATCATTAAAAATATTCAAACCCAATGCAAAATAAAGTGAATAAGATGTACTATTGCTATTTTTTAGTCTATTATTAAAAAATCTTTGAACCCAATTCAAAATAAGATGAATAAAATGTAAAAAATAAAATTTTCTCTGGAGACTGCTTTAGCTGTATGAGTTTTAATGTACTGCATTTTTATTATTCAGTTCAAATATTTTCTAATTTTCCTTGTTATTTCTTTTCTTTGACCCATGGAGTATTTATAAATGTGTTATTTAATTTCCAGATATTTGGGAATATCCAACATATTTTTAGTTTAATTCCGTTTCGGTCAAAGAACATGATTTTCTTTTTTAAAAATTTATCTTTATTGTTAAGAGTATTTCAGATGTCAGGAGGAGGAAGATTGCTGCCGATGGAAAGGCAGACTGCAAGACAGTGTGAGAGTGAGAGAACAAAAGGAGAGTGTGGAAATACCGAGAGTATAAATTTGTGGGTGAGCGATAGCTATACTCGAGGGGGCTGTTGTAGACTGCCGGATAGGGCTCCCCTAACCAGACAACCTCCACTGCTGCTGAAATCTCTCCCAGAGTGGCCGGCTCAGCCGCAGAGACCGCACCATCTTGAGTGGCTGATATTGGAAGCATATACATCCAGAGACCCTGCAACCACAGCACCCAGGGACCAGCTATGAACCCAGGAACACCGGATCTCAAGCAGCGTGAATATGTGGACTCAGATGAGCCCTGCTCCTCCTCACGAAAAGCAGAGAGAGAACTACATAACCAAACACCTGGAGAAGAGAGATCATGGGGAGATAAAGAAACAGCCCGCATATGAAAGAAAAACAGGCATCACCAGAAATGGAAGTAAACAAAATGGAGGCAATGGAGGAAAGCAACCTTCAGAGAAAGAATTCAGAGAAATGGTCATAAGGTGGATGAAAAGAATGGAAGACAAATTCAGCAATATGTGTAAGAACCAAGAGGAAATGAAGAACCAAGAAGAAATGAAAAATTACATCACTGCTATAAAGGACTCAATAGAAAGCAATAACAGTAGACTGGAAGAAGCAGAGGACCTCATCAGTGAGCTAGAAGACCAGGTAGGAAAAAATACCCAAGCAGAGCAGCTTCTAGAAAAAAAAATTAAAAAGCAGGAGGAGAGCCTAAGAGAAATTTGGGACAACACAGAACAAAACAACATCCTCATTATAAGGGTGCCAGAAGGAGAGGAAACTGAGCAAGGAATAGAAAACCTGTTTGAAGAAATAATGACAGAAAAATTCCCTGATATAGGGAAGAAAAAGAGTATTACAGATGTCTCCCTTTTTTTTCCTATTGACACCTACACGTCACTTCTACCCACTTCCTACAAAAAATATTATTTTCTATTATTTAAATCCTTTTAAGTCTATTGAGATTATTTTCTTGCCCAGCATATGGCCTATCTTAGTACATATATTATGTGTACTTGTAAAGAATTTGCATTGTACGTGTTTTGTATTGTATTTGTATTGTATGTGTACTTGTAAAGAATTTTTATTTTTATTGTTGGGTGGAATATTCTGTAATATCAGTTACGTCAAATTTGTTGATGTTATTGAAGACTTTAAAATCCTTTCTGATTTTTTGTCTACTTGTTTCAGCAATTACTAAGAAAGGAGTGTTGAAATTTTAAAGTATAGCTGTTCATTAGCCTATTTCTCCTCTTCAGTTTTATCAGTGTGCTCTATTTATTTTGTTTTCTGACACTGCACCAGCCAGGCCAGCTGTCCCACCACCACCATGGATCCCTGTACCATAAGGCCCACACAGTTCAACAACAGGCCTAGGAACAGGTTTCCAGCTGAGGTTGAGACCCCGCTCCTGCCCAAACACAAAGAGGCAGAACTCCGAAGCTGGATTGAGGATCTCACAGGCCTGTCCATCGGTCCCGACTTCCAAGAGGGTTTGAAGGATGGAATGATCCTGTGCACACTCATGAATAAGCTGAAGCCAGGCTCAGTTCCCAAGATCAACCACCCCATGCAAAACCAGAACCAGCTAGAAAACGACTTCAACTGCATGAAGGCCATGGCCAGCTATGCCATAAACTCCACGCTCGAACCCAATGACTTGTCTGAGGTGGAGATGTCTCCTCTGGCTCTGGCACAGAAGGCCAAGACAAAGGGATGGCAGAGTGGTGTGGACAGAAGAATCAAGTACGTCAAAAAGCAGGAGAGGCATTTACAATATACAATTAATGTGGCCAGTGCATCATCAGGCTCCAAACAGATAGCAGCCGGTATGTCAACCAGGTGGGCATGATGGCTCCCAGGGCCCAGAGGCACATCTTTGACACCAAGCTGGGGACTGACAAGTGTGACACCACCTCCATGTCTCTGAAGATGGGCTAAACACATGGCGCCAAATGTAGAGGCCAAGTCTTTGGCTTGAGCGAATGGATATATGACCCCAAGTACTGCCCAGGAGGCCCAGTGGCCAATGGGATCCAGGGCAAGCTGGCAATTTCCAAAGCCCAGGAAACACCCTTGAGTACCCTCCTACTACCAGGAGGAAGCTGGCTACTGAGGCCCCCCCTTTTAGGGTATCTCCCACATAATCACCTCATCTGGGTTTTTCTGGGTTTTCATCTTGTTTTTCAATGTGTTCAAATGCTTCCAGCTGAGGGTCTGTAAAGGCCAGATCCAGATGTGTATGGGGTGGGGTCACTGCCAGGGCACATCACGTCGCAAATTTCCCAGCAGGCTCTAAGTAAAGCAGATGACTATCTATAATGTTGGTGGGCCTCATCCAGTCAATCAAAGGCCTTAAAAGATTGAGATCCCTCAAAGAGGAAGGAATTCTATATCCACACTACCTTCAAACTTAATACTGCAATATCTACTCTGAATTTTACAAATACCTTCTGGAATTTTCAGCCTGTGGCTAGATCTGAAAATTTCAGACTTACTAGTCCTCACAATAGCCACAAAATCTGACTATACATGGGGTGATGGCAAAGATGTATTTCTTTTTGCATAAAGAGATTCTAAAATGTACTGTTGTTGTGACAAATACACTACTCTTTGCATATAATAAAAAGCATTGAATTATACACTTTAAAAGGGTGAATTGTATGATATGTAAGTTACATCTCAGATTGATTAAAATATCTACCACTGCAAAATAAAAATATTTTAAGCATATTAAATTAAAGATATGAAAGTAACATCCAAGAAAAGTAGCTAAAAGAGATAAAGGTTATTTATTTGATGAACAGAAATTGCAGATGAACTCATACAACTTAACAAAAGGAAGATAAACAACCCAATCAAAAAATAGGCAACAGACCTAAATAAATACTTTTCGAAAGAAGACATAAGGAAAGCCAAGAGACATATGAAAACATGCTGAAAGTCACTAGTCATCCCAGAGATGCAAATCAAAATGGCAATGTGGTACCATCTCACACCTGTCAGAATGGCTATCAACAATTCTACAAATGACAAGTGTAGGCAAGGATGTGGAGAAAAAGGAACCCTCGTGCACTGCTGGTGGTAATGAAGACTGGTGCAGCCACTGTGGAGAACAGTATGGAGTTTCTTCAAAAAACTAAAAATAGAACTCTCAGTGATCCCACTTCTGGGAATATATTCCAAGAAACTAGAAACACCAATAAGAAAGAATATATGCACCCTTATTTCATCGCAGCACAATTTACCATAGCTAAGATTTGTAAACAGCCAAAGGGCCCATTAGCATATGAGTGGATTAAAAAACAGTGGTGCACAATGGAATACTATGCTGCTGTTAAAAAAAGGAATTCTTCCCATTTGCAACAGAATGGATAGAACTGGAGAGCATTATGCTAAGCAAAATAAGCCAGAGAAAGATAAAGATCACATGATCTCATTCATTTGTGGAATATAATGAACAACATAAAGTGATGAACAAAAACAGATCCAGAGACAGAGAAGCATCAATCAGATGCTCAAACCTCAGAGAGAAGGTAGGGAAGGGTGGGGGTAATATCAACCAATCAACCAAAGGACTTGTATGCATGCATATAAGCCTAACCAATGGACACAGACAACAGGGGGGTGAGGGCATGAGTGTGTGTGTGTGTGTGGGGGGGGTAATGGGGCGTAAGGACACATATGTAATACCTTAATCAGTAAAGAAAAGAAATTAAAAAATAAAATAAATTGCAGATGAAAACTCAGCCATTATCTCTTCAAATATTTCTCCTGCCTGATCTCTCTCTCTCTCTCTCTCTCTCTTCTCTCTCTCTCTCTCTCTCTCTCCCCCTCCCTTCCATCTGGGGTTTTAATTACATATGAGTGTTAGTTATTTTTTTTTTCATTGTTCCACATCTCCAGATGTTCTATTTTATTTAGTTGTTTTTATCCTACTCATTTTGCTCCTTGCACTTCAGTTTACTAGATAATTTCTATTGACTGACCGGTGTTTCTTCATTTTGCTGTCTTTGATATTATAGTTTTTCATTTGTAGCCCTATTGTCTCCATTATTGCTCCAGAAAATCTCTGTCAGAGATACTGAGTGCATCATGTATTGCACTCCCTTCCACTTTGATTGCACAGGCAGGAGCACAATCCAGGCACTCTAGCTGTCCCACCAAGGATGTCCCTGTACATTCCAAGACCCAGACACACATCAGCACTGTGGCTTGTCCCCAAGACTTTCTGTAGATCATTCCCTCTCCAGGTATACCTCTGAGCACCCCAGAAAAAGAACTAAATGAAACAGAGACAAGTAATGTAAATAACGAGCTCAAAATATTGGTTGTAAGCCCTAGCTAGGTGGCTCAATTGGTTGAAGTGTCGTCCCATATACCAAATCTTGTGGGTTTGTTGTGGGTTCAATTCATGGACAGGGAACACACCTAAGATGAGATTCCACCCCTGGTTGTGATGCATATGGGAAGCAACTGATTGATGTTTCTCTCTCACATCGTGATGTTTCTCTGTCTCCATTTCTCTTTCTCTCTATAAACAAGTCATTCAAGGTCAGGAATTGAGTACATTTGTACTCAACTCTCAGTTCTACCCTTGGGGCTGGAGATTTACCAGACATTGAAAATTTCCTTCTCCTCTTCTTCAGGCCTCTTTCTCCAACTGATTTCATTAGACTAGCCAAAAATGGCATAGCAGAGAACTCAGGCATCCAATTTAGACACCAAACTTTTCTCATCTTGATTTCTCAGCTCCTAATAGAAGCATCTTATTCCTGAACCATGGACATGAAATAATATTTCAGTCACAGAAAGCCTTCTTTCTCTCTTTATACCATGATAGGAATTTTATACTCTTTGATCATTCCTATGCACTTAATTTTTATTTCTATAAGTCCTTTCTTAATGGTCAGTATGAGTTGTTAGAAACTGTATGGGTTTGCAACTTCCTAAGCTGGTGAGTTTCAAAATGGATGAGTCCGAATAAAGAGAAATAAAGTTAATCTCTTTAATACTAAGATAATCTAGTTCTCTTTTTCAGGGACTTTGGTAACTCAATTTTTTAAAAAAGAACTATAAACTTCCAGGTATAAAATAAGTTACAGGGATGTAATGTACATCATAGAGAATATAGTCAAGAATATCATAACTGTGCATGATGACAGATGATTATCTACACTAATAAAAGAGAAACATGGTAATTAGCGTACGACCGCTACCCTTCCCATTGGCTAATCAGCATATCCTTATGCAAATTAACTGTCAACCAAGATGGCGGCCGGCAGCCAGGCAGCTGGAAGCGAACATGAGGCTTCCTTGCTTCAGTGACTGCAGACTCCAACGTTCCCCGCCTGACTTGCCGGCCTCTGAGCTGCAACTCTAAGAAACATTGTAACAAATATAGAAGCTAAACAAAACCCCAGAAACCAGCTTTCAGCCTGCTGGGA
>NW_005353712.1:20578-21898 GCF_000412655.1 Myotis brandtii | reverse complement strand
AGCCTGCAAACAGCCATCAGCCCCTCACCTGGGCTGGGCCCCCACCCCTGGGGTGAGGGTCCCTGCTGGGGGCTTGGCCACCCTGAAAATAGCCATCAGCCCCTCACCCAGGCTGGCCAGGCACCCCAGAGGGACCTCAACCCTGAAGGCGGTGTGGCCCTGAAAACAACAGCCATCAGCCCCTCACCTGGGCTGGGCCCCCCCCCCTGGGGGGGGGGGGGGGAGGACGTACAGGAGGCAGCAGAGCAATGATTCTCTCTCACTGATGTTTCTGTCTCTCTCCCTTCCTCTCTGAAATCAATAAAAGCATATTAAAAATATTTTCTGTATATAGGAAGTATTTTCTGTATCTAGGAAGTATTACCAGATTACCAAAACACACCCTTCAGGGCAAACCAGCTGGCCCCCACCCATGCACCAGGCCTCTATCCTATATAATAAAAGGGTAATATGAAAATTGACCCTAACAGCAGAATGACTGGGAATGACTGGTCACTATGACACACACACTGACCACCAGGGGGTAGACACTCAATGCAGGAGCTGCCCCTGGTGGTCAGTGCACTCTCACAGGGGGAGATCTGCTCAGCCACAAGCCAGGCTGACGGCTGCCAGTACAGCAGTGGTGGCGGGAGCCTCTCCCACCTCCTCAGCAGCACTAAGGATGTCTGACTGCAGTTTAGGCCTGCTCCCCGCTGGCAAGTGGACATCCCCCGAGGGCTCCTGAGCTGCCAGACGGATGTCTGACTGCCAGTATAGGCCTGATCCCTGGGGAGCAGGCCTAAGCCAGAAGGTGGACATCCCCCAAGTTGGGTTAGAAATATTATGGTGATCACTTCATAAGGTATATAAATGTTGAATCACTGTTTTACACCTCAAACTAATATATTGTTTTTATTAGGCCTAACTGTTTGATAAGCCCTAAGATGAGGGAAGACCTACAAAATATATATAAATTTATTAACATCAGAACTAAGTTCACTACAGAATTTAGCCTTCTAAAGTTTCTCTTGAATAATAGCATCCTAATGAACCCCAATGAAGATCCTCTATGTCATCAGGGTAAGTTTTTTAAAAGCCATGGAAGTGGATGGCTTGGCTGAACACCTGGGTCTTGTAGGCTCAATTAAAGCAGGCTCACTCACGTGGCAATTTGAGACTTTTTTTAAAGCATGCATATATATTAGAGGCCTGGTGCATGAAATTCATGCATGGGGGGGTGTCCCTCAGCCCAGCTTGCACCCTCTCCAATCTGGGATCCCTCTCACAATCCAGGACTGCTGGCTCCCAACCACTTGCCTGCCTGCCTGCCTGCCTGAT
>NW_005353712.1:19474-19994 GCF_000412655.1 Myotis brandtii | reverse complement strand
ATGCAAATTAGCCGCCATCTTTGTTGGGTTAATTTGCATACTCATCCTGATTGGCTGGTGAGTGTAGCAGAGTGACACCAATTTGCATGTTTCTCTTTTATTAGTGTAGATATATGACTCCCCAACTAAAATCTCAGTAAGAAGCTAAGCCTTGTGAAAAAGAAAGGAATATCACCTACTCCTATTTTTATGGAAATGATCTCACCAGAATAAAAAGGGGGACAGTGAAAGTGATAACAGTGATTTAATTATCTGGGGGACAATATCATCAGGTTTCTGAATGGAGCCCACAGAATGGCCTGACACAGATACACAAAATACAGCCAGGAAACAACTGTGACCTTAGCAACAAGGCAGAAACCAACTCCTCTGCCCATGAAAATCTGTTTTAGGAGCACTTTTTACTACTTTCAGTTAGGTACCACCCCCTCCCCCCAAAGAAAGCTATTTTATTTCTATCTTTATTGATATATAATTGATATTATATATTAACTAGAGGCCCCGGGCACCAAAAATTTGG
>NW_005353712.1:12099-16408 GCF_000412655.1 Myotis brandtii | reverse complement strand
ATTACCACCACAGCATTAGCCAAAGCCTCTATTCTGTCACATAATTTCCATTTCTCTTTTTGTGATGAGAACTTTTAAAAATCTACTCTTTGAGAGATTAAAAATGGCAGTGGAGTAAATGGATGCTGCATGGACACGCTCTCAGGTCCAAACTGGGATTACAACTAAAATACAGAAAAAATTACTGAATAATCAATGGAAGACTCACTGGAGAGAACCCTGATAATCGAGGACCAAAATTGGAGACCTCATAGAGACTGGTAAGAGGAGCAGAAACATGAAAGGGCTGGCTGGGCCCCCACATACAGAAGCTGAAGTTCTGGAGAATATCTCAGTTGTGGGGGGTTGCCACTGAGAACTCTGAGGTCTAATTCTGAAACTGCTCCCCCTCATCTCACCCCACCCCCCAGAAGAGAGCACTAGAACTGAGAAGGGTATTCACATAACATCTGGCTGTGAAAAGCAGCAGGTTGCTGTCTGCCAGGGAGAAATGGCTGGAAATTCAGACACCCTCTTAAAGGGCCAATGCATAAAATTCCCTGCGGATCCACCCACCTTGAGCTGCAGCAAAGGGACAGCAGAGTGGACTGGAGCTGGGTGAGTAGAAACCCGGATCGAGGGTTCTGGGGTTAGAGCTCAGAAGGCAGATACCCCAGTTTCCTATGCTGCATGATTCCTTCACTCTGGGGAGGTCATCTTTCTCATGCAGACAACTGCTATACAGGAAGACAGCTGACCCACCCTATTGGAAAACACCTTGCCCCTTAGAAAACTGAGAATAACAATTAGCCTCCAGACAGAAACAATTACCACACCTGTTGGAAAAAAACTCTTGCCACACCTGTAGACGATTGCCTGGGGGAAGTTCAAGAAGAATCCTATCAGTCTATAGCAGTGGTTCTCAACCTTGGCTGCACATTAGAATCACCTGGAAATCTTTTTAAAATCCTGATTTCTGGACCTCATCCTCCAGAAATTCTGTTTCTTTGTTACTAATGTTGTGGCCCCACCCCATAACAAAGAAACAGAATTTCCGGATGATGAGGCCCAGAAATCAGGATTTTAAAAAGATTCCCAGGTGATTCTAATGTGCAGCCAAGGTTGAGAACCACTGGTCTATAGCAAGAGGGATCTCTGGAGGCTTTGAGTTTTTGCCTCATCTAATTAGTCAGAAACAGCATTTGACACTGTCCTACACCAGAGATTGAGAGGCATAGCAGGTCTACCTAATACATATTCACAAACCCAATCAGGCAGCCGAATTGAGGAGACAAAGAAACCACCCACAAATGAAAGAACAAGAGATTTCTTCAGACAAAGAGATAAAAGAAACAGAGATAAGAAATTTATCTGAAACAGTGTTCAAAATAATAATGGTAAGATGCATGAGAAAAGATATAATAACTATGGAAAAAAGAACAGTCCGAAAATAAAGA
Source organism: Myotis brandtii (assembly GCF_000412655.1). Classification (NCBI taxonomy): domain Eukaryota; kingdom Metazoa; phylum Chordata; class Mammalia; order Chiroptera; family Vespertilionidae; genus Myotis; species Myotis brandtii. The sequence continues at coordinate 14,972 of NW_005353712.1, read as the reverse complement.
ATGACATAACACAGATAAAGAACGCATTGTAAGGAATACACAGCAGATTAAGGGAAGCTGAGGACTAAATCAGTGAAATAGAAGATAGAGTTGAAAAAAAATCACTCAATCATAGAACCAAAAAGAAAAAACAACTGAAAAACAGGAAAGCTTAAGGGAGCTGTGGGACAACAAATATTCGAATATTAGGTGTCCCAGAAAAGGCAGAAAGGGAGAAAGGAGTACAAAACGTGTGTGAAGAAATATTGGCAGAAAACTTCCCTAACCTGGTAAAGGAAAAAGTCATACAAGTTCAGGAGGCACAGAGAACCCATGCAAGAAGAACCCAAACAGGCCCATGCCCAGACATATCATAATTAAAATGCCAAAAATTAAAGACAAAGAGAGAGATTCTTAAAGGCAGCAAGAGGAAAGAAAACTGTTACCTACAAAGGAGTTCTCATAAGGCCGACACCTGATTTCTCATCAGAATCTCTACAGGCCAGAAGGGAATGGCATGAAGTACTCAAGGTAATGGAAAGGAAGGATCTGAGACCAAGATTACTACATCCAGCAAGGCTATCATTCAAAATAGATGGTCAAATAAAGAGCTTCCCAGACCCCCCACCCCCCCAAAAAAAGGCTAAAGGAGTACATCACCAACAAGATAGCATTATAAGAAATGCTAAAGCGCCTGCTGCAATGAAAAGAAATAGAGAGAGAAACCCAGACATACAGAATTAAAATGACAATAAATAAATACATATCAACAATAATCTTAAATGTAAATAAATTAAATGCTCTCATCAAAAGACACGGAGTAGCTGAATGTATACAAAAACATCACCCAACTATATGCTGTCTACAAGAGACCCACATTAGAACAAAAGACACACACAGGGTGAGAGTGAAGGGATGGAAAAAAATTTCCCATGCAAATGGAAAAGAAAAAAAAAGCTGGAGTAGCAATACTCAGATCTGACAAAATAGACTTCAAAATGAAGGCCATCACAAGAGACAACAAGGTCACTACATAATACTAAAGGGATTGATCCAACAAGAAGATATAACCCTGGTAAACATATATGCACCCAATACAGGAGCACCTGAATATATAAAAATCTACTCTTTTAACAAGTTTCAATTATAATCTTCATGCAATACATTAAATTCTCAGAAGTTTTTAATCTCATAAATAAAAGTTTATACTTTTTGGCCAATATCTTCCCATTTTCCCAAGTCCCCAGATCCTGGTACACACCACTCTATTCTCTGTTTCTATCAGTTCAACTTTTAAGATTCCAAATATAAGGAATATCATACAATATTTCTCTTTCTCTTTCTGTCTTCTCTCAAACAACATAATGCCTTCAAGTTTCATACATGTTATTGTAAATGGCAAGACTTTCTTCCATCTCATGGCTAAATATTATTCCACTGTATGTATAGACAACATTTTCTTTACCCATCCACCCAATGACATCCACTTAGATTGTTTTCACATCTTAGCTATTATGAATAATGGTACAATGAACATGGGGGTGCTGATATACTTTTGAGATTCTATTTTCCCTTTCATTGATTATATACCCAGAAGTAGGACTACTGAATTGTTAACAAGAGATATAACTTGTAAGAATATCACCTCAGGGGATTTGGAGCCTCACATCCATATCATTTACTTCACAAACTATCACATGGTGTACATAAATGTAGACTAAGTCAAATGTTAAAACTCTGACAATGATAGAAGATGGTTTGACTTTGGTTGGTGCACACACAGTGCAATATGTAGACCTTACATCATAGAAATGTATACTTGAAGCTTATATGGTTCTATTAACCAATGTCACTCCAATAAAATAAAATAAAATAAAATATCCCATATTTAAAATGAGGAAAATGAAATTTAGAGAGAGATGACTCCACTTGACAAAACATTCAAAGTAGCAAGTAGGAAGAAAGGAGTCACAAGTCTTTATTTATATTATACCACACTAAAGCTATGTTTTTGATATATCAGCAAAAGGATGAAACAAAAGATGTTCCCAAAAAGCAATATTCAGTGCAGTTCAGCAAACAATTTAGTTTCCTGAGTCTAGACTACTTGGCCTGGATTTCAATACCCAAACCTTCAAGTTTCCTCTCTTAGTGAATAAGTCCCACCTTGTCTCTCTCATCACTACCTCCCCCACCTGGCAAGCTCTAGTCCTACTTCACATCCTGTTGCTGCCTTACCCCAGTATCATCACTGCCTGAGACCATGTCATGCCCTGCCCTGCTTTCCAGATAGAAATCTTTGCCCCCTAATACCAGATCAGATCGAACCAAGTTCATCATAACCTCTTAAGCCCTCACCATGTCCCTCAGGGATCAGACTGACAGACAGCTTAACTTCCCCCAGCTCCAGCTGTGACTAAGTCCATCTCCATCCACTCTCCAGGGTCTAACATTAAGGATCTGCACCTTCTAGCAATAGCAGTGTGGGGTAGGCAATGATTATGGGCTTTGGAGTCAGACAGACAGACCTGGGTTGGAATCCCGTTATATAAACCAGGCAACTTATTTTAGCTTTATAAACTTTTATTTTATTTTTTGCCTATGGAAAGTGATACTATATACTTTGATAGGAATCAGCATAGAATGTGTTCAAGGTCATAACTCTAATTTATATTTAAACAAAATTCTTCCTAATGTTATTTAAGGATAATTTTACATTTAAATTCAATGGGAAGAAATCGTCTCACTAAAAACAAACAAACAAACAAACAAAAAAACCTAACATTTTTTAAGGAGTGACTCAGTGGTTCTCAATCTTCCTAATGCTGTGACCCTTTAATACAGTTCCTCATGTTGTGGTGACCCCCAACCATAAAATTATTTTTTTTTATTTT
>NW_005353712.1:0-5123 GCF_000412655.1 Myotis brandtii | reverse complement strand
CTATGGGCTTATTTATAGTGTTCCCTTCTGCCAGCAGCCCTGCGGGAGCCCTTCCCCACTTGCGGGTCACGCTGGCCCCAAGCCGTGGACTTTGTGGGGCGCAGATTTCCCCCCGCGCGCACGCGTTCCTCGCTCCAACCTGAATTGCAAACCGCACCTTTGGGGGAAGTCTAACCTTTCCGTGGGGGGAAGCAGGTCTCCTCTGAGTTCATGTAGTCGTGCTGCTTGAGAGCCGTTGGTTGCCTCCGGGTTAGTAGCCGATCTCTGGATGTGGATAACAGCTGCTCAAGATGGCGAGGTCTCGCGGCTGAGCTGGCGCCCAGGGGGAGGTTTCAGCCTCAATCTCTAACCATCCCCATTTTCTAGGAGTTCTCTGTCTTTCCTGGCTGCAGACTGTCTCTCAGCTGAATCTCCTCTGCTTGTTCGGGCTGTATATTACCCGTTTCAGCTGCTCGCCCTTATCTGCTCCAGGACAAAGCACCAACACGTCCATCTAAACCTCCGCCATTTTTTCCTCCTCTCCATAAAATTATTTTCATTGCTACTTCATAATTGTAATTTTGCTACTGTTATGAATTGTAATGCAAATATCTGATATGCAGGATGTATTTTCATTGTTTGCGACCCATAGGTTGAGAACTGCTGGAAATGAATGATTAAGTAATTGAATGAATCAATAAAACCATTGCATATACTTGATATAGATGAATCCATTCAATTAAACAAAACACACTAACTACCATTATGTCCTAGGCACTGTGAACAGGATAGACAGGATCCTCGCACTCATGGAACTTTTAGTGCAATAATTACTCTCTCCTTCCTTTAGTTTTGGACATAAAATCTATTATGACATTGAACTAACTATATTGGGACTATTTTATTTGAAAGCTGCCTCCTCTATTAGCCTGTGAGCACCATGAAGGTAAAAGCTAGGTCTTCATCACCTGCCTGAGGGCCTGGTCACAATTAATGACTTTAAGTACTAGCCCAGTGTCCCATCCCTGATAGAGACTTTGTTGTCTCCTTTCAAAGTTCTTTAAGTTTGCACAATCCAGTTTCTTGCCCCCTGGCAAATATTCAGGCAGGAGGAGGCCCTATAATTTATCCTTCACAGACTAGTGGGAAAAGAGATTTAGGTAGGGAAACACTTTTGTGTTCAGTACAATTTATGGATCCTGGGAAAAAATTATATATATGGAAAATGTTGATATGTGATAGAAAAATAAGTCCCAAATAGTATGCCAACCAAAGAGAGCCAAATGATCAATGAGTCAAAAAGGAGAGTTTCAAGATGGTGTGGAGTAGGTAGATCTTTCTTTCACTTCCTCCCAGAAACTGGAACTTAAACTAAATTGGGGAACGTTCACTCTGAATACCAACTGAAACCTGGCTGAAGAGGAGACTTTTAAACAAGGAAGAGCAGAAAGCACCTCTAGAGTGGTAGGAAGGGGCTAGCCCTGCTCCCTGGGGTGGCAGGCTAAGGGTGCAGTGGGATATCTGGGCTGAGGGGAGGGAGTGTTGGGAGTTGAGGGTTGGGGAGGGTATATAGAAGGGGGGATTGGTGGAGAAACTGGAGGGTGGGATTTGGAATTTCCCCCCTGAGAGGAGTGAGGCCTGAAGCCCAGGCATCGATCCCCAGCCTGGAGCACCAGAAGCAGGAATAGCCATGCAGGTAACATACAGAGGTGAAATGCAATGGGGCCTCTGTTCCTTGGGGAGAAATGGAGCCTGGCAGAGACAAAGACACTTTTTATTTGAAAGGGCCAGAGTGGAGGATTTTCTTTTGCAGCCACTCACTCTGTTCTTCAATGGAGGGAGGGCAGTGCATATCGGCATTGCCTGAGGAGAGAAGGGAGAAGCTGCTGAAATACTTGTGCATGGTGTATACTCTACCCCACCCCTGCCCTCTGCAGCAGCCATTGTTCCTGCAGCCCCTCCCAGAAGCAGCAAGGCAATTACCCTGCTCTCTGGGATACAACTTACCCCACCCTCTAGAATCCCACTTGCCCCACCCTGCATCTTGACCCCTGCTGAGGAGACTCAAGCAGAGGTCAGACCTATGGGTCTGGGTAGTCTCAAGGAGCTTCAGTGACTGGCTTTGGGTGGAGCCATTCCCCCCCTTTCCCAGAAATTTGACTGGTGCTTCCACATCAGAGGAGAGCTGATCGAAATTCCCAGCTTTCAGAAGAGTCCACTGGCCTGCCTACAAGGGTCTCACTCTGCGGAGGTCAGGGGAATATTCTGAGATAGACTCAGAAGTGAGGCTCTGGGATGGGGGACACACCCACCATCTTCCCTGAAGTCTGAGTGGCACCTCCCCTCACAGGAGATACAGAAGTCTTATCCTTCCAATGCTACCAAAAGCCCTTTCAGAAACAGCCATTCAGTGACTAAGTCTGACAACTGGCTGGCCGGCAGAGGCAGAAAGAGGAGGATCCCCAGGTGTCTTGGGATGTTTGCTGACCTGCCTTGGGTCAACTGTTATCAAAGAGCCTGCCTTGGAGCACAGAAAGCATATATGCACTTCTATGTTCATTGCAACATTATTTACAATAGCCAAGATCTGGAAACAGCCCAAGTGCCCATCAGTAGAAGAGTGGATAAAAAAGCTCTGGTATCCTAATATATAAAAAGCCAGGGGGAGTGCCAACCTAAACAACCAGATGGTTGTTTGTTGATTTATTGATGACAGCCATTCTGACAGGTGTGAGGTGATGTCTCATGGTCATTTTAATTTGCATTTCTCTGATGATAAGTGATGTTGAACATCTATACTAATAATAGAGGCATATGCAAATTTTCCAGGACACTGTCAGAGTAACAGTAACGACCAGCAGGCTTCCTGGGGTGACAGGCTGGCAGGGGGGTTAGTGAGGGATGACCGAAGGACTGAACAGCGGGCAGTTGGGGATGACCAGGCTGGCAGGGGGGCAGTGATGGGCAACCAGGCCAGCAGGGGTGACAGTGAGGGGCAACCGTACCAGCACAGGGGGCAGTTAGGGGCTACCAGGCTAGTGGGTGGGGCAGTGAGGGATGACCAGGCCAGCAGGGGGGGTCAGTTAGGGGCAATCAGGCCAGCAGGCAGAGGTGGTTAGGGGTGACAAGGCCTGAAGGGGGCCGATTAGGGGTGAACAGGCCGGCAGCAGGGGGCAATCAGGCAGGCAGGCAGGTGAGTGGTTAGGAACCAGTAGTCCAGGATTGTGAGAGGGGTGTCCATGGGATCGGACCTAAACCAGCAGTCAGAGATCCCCCAACGGGTCCCAGATTGGAGAAGGTGCAAGACACCCCCCCCCATGCATGAATTTCATGCACCGGGCCTCTAGTATTCACATAAAGTAATACTACACAGCTATAAAAAAGAAGGAACTCTAACCCTTTATAACAGCATGGATGGACCTGGAGATTATTATGCTAAGTGAAATAAGACAGTCAGAGAAAGACCAATACCGTATGATCTTTTTAATATGTGGAATCTAATGAAGAAAATAAACTGACAAAAAATATAGGGCCCAAGGCATGGATATATGTAACAGACTAACACATCTCAGGTGGGTGGGGAGTGAGGGGGAGTGGAAGAGATTAACCAAAAATATATATGTATATATGCATAGCTAATGGACATAGACAATAATGTGGTGATGGCCTGGGAAAGGGGTGTGAGCTGGGTGGAGGGGGGCAAAGAGGGGTAAAATGGGGACATCCATAATACTGCCCACAATTTTTTTAAAAAAGAAGAAAGTGAATCAATAATTAATAGTCTTTCTAAATAAGAACCACCAGTCTAATATAAATGATTGGCCCTGAAGCAGACACAAACCTTCACTAACTACTCTTACCACCAGCTAGCTGTCCTCAGGGGTTTTTAAAAATATATATTTTTATTGATTTCAGAGAGACAGGGAGAGGGAGAGAGAGAGAGATCAATGATGAGAGAGAATCATTGATCAGCTGCCTCCTGCACACCTCCTACTGGGGATCGAGCCTGCAACCCAGGCATGTGTCCTGACTAGGAATTGAACTGTGACCTCCTGGTTCATAGGTCGACGCTCACTGAGCCAAGCCAGCTGGACCTCATTCAGATTTTTGAAGGTAAATGCACCATAGCCAAAGATCACAACTTCCTTGGCAAGTTTGAACTCACAGACATACCACCTGCACTTTGTGCAGTCCCTCAGTTTGAAGTCACTTTTGATATTGATACCAATGGTACTTTCAATGTCTCTACTGTGGCCAAGAGTACAGGCAAAGAGAACAAGATTACCATCACTAAGCACAAGAACAGTTTGACCAAGGAAGACAGCAAACATATGGTCCAAGAAGCTGAGAAATACAAAGCTCAAGAGAAGCAGCAGTGGGACAAGGTATCTTCCCAAAAAAATCACTTAAATTCTTTGCTAGCAATATAAAAGCAACTGCTAAAGATGAAAAACTTCAAGTTAAGCTCAATGATGAGGATAAACAGATGATTCTTAACAAATGTAATGAAATCATCAACTGGTTTCATAAGAATCAGACTGCAGAGAAGGAAGAATTTGAACATCAGCAGAAAGAGCTGGAGAAAGTCTGCAGCCCTATGATTCCCAAGCTGTCCCAGAGCAGGAGGTAAGCCAGGAGGAATGCCTGGGGCTTCCCTAGTGATGGAGCTCCTCCACCTGGTGGTTCCTTCTCCTGGACCCACCAATGAAGAGGTGGATCACGGCAAACTGATCCACCTCTTAGTTTTTGTTCCATACAAAACATTGAAAGACCCAAATTTGCACCAAATTCCATGGAAGTTTTAAGGATGAGCTGCTATAGTAAGTAACTGGCAATCTCTATACTTGCATATGGAACATGTGCACAGGGACAGGAAATAACCTTGCACTTTCTAGGCACTGCAGTGTAAGGATAAAACACAATGCATTAAATCAAACTGTATTTGAAATTGTCACACAAAACACACACATACACACACACACACACACACACACACACACACACACACCTCACCTCATTAAAAAAGCACAAACTTTTACTGCATTCAGACAGTTTTGTTGTAAGGATATAGAGCAAAACCATGGAGGTATGTTTCCCTGGGCCTGAGTAGTGTTAATTATGAGAGTGGATACTTGAGGGGACAC
>NW_005353711.1:32004-32826 GCF_000412655.1 Myotis brandtii | reverse complement strand
AGTTTAAGCAAAGTATGAACTGTAAGGACATTCAGGATTCTGACCATTCACGGGTCTGACATATCTATGAGGTTTCATGGCTCCAATACTCTGGGCCATGCTGGACGGAATTCTCCAGAGTAAAGGAGATATTTGTGCTTGTACCTTCATCGAATCAATGTTAGGAGAATGAAAGGTGCTTGGTTAAGCCTCTTGTAATACCTCATAGAGAATGATATGCACATTCCTACGGTTTGGTTCTATTCTAAGGCAATAGAACAACAGCCATTGACCAGCTTCTAGGCCTCAGGAGAGACAGAGAGTCTGAACATGGGCTGTAAGGTGACCGAGTAGCCATAACTGCTCATAATGATCTGGGTTCTATCACACCCACCAACAGAAGATCAGGTGGGGAGAGAAGCATCCATCACATCTGGAAGTGACAAAACCAGGATTAGATGCGAAGAGGTGGCCAAGACCATGGGCACCTACCATTCAAGCCCTGAGCCTGTCACAGAGCTCTCACCTGTGGAATCTCAGGAAGTTCACTTTGACTGGTCAAGAAAGAAGGAAAAGGCTCCACTCACTCCAGTTTATCCTGGCCCTCAGTTCCTCCTCCCCCAACACACAGTCATCTACTCCCTTGCCTGTCCCTAGGCTCCTAGTCAGACTTACTCACTGAAACAAATGCCCTGGGACACAGCTAACTTGTTCACTTAGCTGAGCCATGTCCAGTGGTATGAGAATTAAATTTGTCCTTTCATGGCTCTCCCAGGTCATGTGGAAACTGCTGCCTCTGGACAATGCTTTGAGATCCAGCTGCACATGTATCTACTGGGTCAA
>NW_005353711.1:29989-31206 GCF_000412655.1 Myotis brandtii | reverse complement strand
TCTGTGACCTTTCCCTTGAAAGTGCAGTTAAAATGCATGTGGAATGAGAATACTCTTAATGGTTAGGCTGCTGTGCAGGTTCACTCAGATTCTGGGTCAAAGGCCACTCCAAGGCAACCTGGGGCCACGGAATGATCTGGGCAGTCAGGTCATCTGTTTTGGAGGGGAAGTCAGAAGTGAGGGAGGCAAGTTCGAAACATTTATTTGGAGGATTATAGCCACATAAGGAAATATTGGAAAATTTGAAAATAAGGTAAGATAAGGAAGATGAAAGGATCAGCTAATTACAGGCAGGTGATGTCAAAAGAAAACATGCATTGGGCAAATTGAAAGAGGCAAGAAACACTTTATTGAAGATGGACCATGGAATAGGACAGTGAGACTGAGCTCAACACCTTCAAAATAAAAGGCTGGGGAGATTTTAAGAATGGCAGCAAGAATCATAGGCATCTGTGTTTGCTAGTTGGCTTTACACAAAAGAAAAGTAAAACTTCTCATGAAATCCGGACAGGAGGACCTTTCACCTCTTGGCGATTAATGTCCTCACCCAAGTTAGGCTGCTACCCTCCCTCAGAGACTGGGACACAGGGACACCACGAGGATTAAATTTCAAAAGGGTGGGCCCAGGCTCTTGAGACAAATATTCTATGGGACATAACACTGGCAAGAAATTTTTAAGGAGACTTACGTATATTTCAAAAGGGCAGAGAAAAAATCTGCAATTGCAAATTGCGATTACATTTCTGAACAAAAGGCTCTAAAACAATGGAGGTAAGAGGCCTGCAGTCAGGAAGAACCAGTCTAAACATAAGTGACTGTGAGGCAACATGAAGGCACCCCCCGTCATAACAAAACGGCTTTCTGCACAGTGGAGGAAAACACCATTAAATATCTTTCAGACAAGACCCAGTTTGCATCTGCATCAGTTCCTGCAATTTATAAACAGGTGAAAAATAGCTGAGAGTCCCTGAGCAGAGCCAGGATCTGATCTCCCAGAAGGCTGTGCAATTGGAGTTTTCCATGGAGACATTATATTTCCCTCTATAGTCACCTTCCCTTTGATCAAAGGAAATCACCAAGCAAGAAGGGTATTTTTGGTCCTACATCATGGCTGGTGTCACTCAATTTGGCTGATTAGTGACCTAAGCGCTGAGGAATGATATTCACACATAGTTTGCTCTGCTGCACATGTTTCTGTGAAACCTAAGATGGGAGTT
>NW_005353711.1:13606-29188 GCF_000412655.1 Myotis brandtii | reverse complement strand
AGGGTTCTGTTGCTCCAGGACAGCTTCATGCTCTTACAGACTCATGTTATTGAAGATCCACTGGGTGAGGATCACAGTTGAGTAGCAGGTCAGGACCACAGCATTCTCATGCTCTGTGACTGTGTGTTGCTCTCTTGGAGGGTGGGCACTCTTATGGGCTCTGGGAAAAGACCAAGGACTGATTGAGAGTGGGCTTGGGACTTGGGGTCCTGCTACATTCTGAGACATCTCAGCCACTCACAGTCCCCAGTGAGCTCTGTAAAGGTCAGCAGAGGATGGTCCTGACTTCTGCAGAAGAACAATTGTCTTTGTTCAGGTGACAATGTGTAAGGAGAGGGCTGCACTTCTTCTCTGACCAGACGTAACACCAGCGTGACCCTTGACCTGTTCCCCAGACATCTCTGTAATGTCAGCATAGGAAACACCTTCCCCACTGATGTTTCCTATGACCTCATCATCAGGTAGTAGTTTCCTCTCATGAGCTTTTATTAATTATTTCTGTCATTAACTTCAAAAAAGATGAGGTCCCACTCTTTATGTAAAATTCCATGTATGTTGTGGAAGGCAGGCTACCACCTCTGTCCATCTCCGGGGCCAAGGGTACTTTATAGAAAGTGAAAAGGCATTTACCTCTTTTTAAATAATTCATTAGGCAATAAAGATGGCCCAACCCAGACTTCATGATCTTGGAATTGGAGAAGTTCCAGCTAAATGACTTTTCAATCTAAAAGAACTTTATTTCCTGGCCTGCAGATTCAATATCATGGTAAAATAAGTCTCTAGAGAGAAGTGGTTATAGTTTTAACAATAGACAGGAGCTGTAGGAATAGAAGGAAACTATTCAATATGATAAAGGCTACACATGAAAGCCCACAGCTAAACCAACATTCCATGGAGAAACTTGGAAAATGTTACTAACATCATGAACAAGACAAGCATGCTGTTTTTCTTTTTTAAAAAATATATTTTATTGATTTTTTGCAGAGAGGAAGGGAGAGGGAGAGAGTTTTTTAATGGCATTCTTTGAGTTTAGTTACTAATTTTTTTCATTATCTACTGCAAGGTCTTTCCTTTTGGAAGAGGAAAATTCAGCTGATTTCATTCTCATCACCAATTCTCTCTCTCTCTCTCTCTCCTGTCTCTCCAGTATTTTTCTAAGGACCAATATTTAGTGTAAGCTTATTTTTTCTGTTTAATGCCATTCACCTTTGAGCCAACTACCTGAGATTTCTTTAAATTTGAACCTCCAGAGAACATCATAGACAAAGAACCTTCCTTCTGTGACCTACAGAGGTGAGCGTGGGATGGTCCTGCTCATTAGACACTTGTAATGCCATAAACAGAGTAGAAAAAGCCCAATACTTCTCTACATCACTTCACAGCTTCTCCAGGTTTCCTTGCCGCTGTACTGCTCTCTGTTGGTCACATTACAGAATTTTCCCAATCAATGGTCAGGTGTAGGGGAAGGACTATGAAATGTCACGTGAAAGTTCTGGGCTTTTTGTTCAAATTAAGAATTTCAGGATGACAAAAGCAAACTATTAAACCTAACACAGTCCCTTCTAAATGGCTGCACAAATTATGAGCCCATGAAGCGGCCCTGCCTACCATGGCAAACTCCAAGTTAATTCAATGCAAAACTCAAGTAATAAAAATGGAGAGAACTAGCGGCTTTCCTGAAAAAGAAAAACAAAACTGTAAGTTTCTAAATGCCTTAGTAAGACACCTGTGCACCAAAGGGTGGAAGTGATGCCTGCTAATGTCGATGCTCTAAGACAATGACATAACTGATGACAGTGACACCAGAGATAAGATCAACTCTTGTGATCAGCAGTTTAAGCAAAGCATGAGCTATAGGGCCATCCACATCTGTGACCATTCAGGGATCTGCCACATCTAAGGCTCCACTAGTCTGGGCCATGCCTGACGTACCCTCCAGAGAAAAGGACAAGTTGCTAATTGATGTTAGAAGAATGAAAGGTGCTTTGTGAAACCTCTGCTGAGACCTAATAAAATAATTACTCTTGGGCAGAATCCTTGTGAACAAGGCCATATCTTCTACAGCAATAAATCAACAGCTCCCAACAGGCTTCTAGGCCTGAGGAGAGATGGAGAGTCTGAATGTGGTCTGTAATATGACCAGGAAGGCAGAACTGCTCATCATAACCTGGGTTCTACCACACCCACCAACATAAGTTCAGGTGAGGAGAGAAGCATCCATCACAGATGCAAGTGACACATCCTGGATTAGACAAGGACAGGTGGGTACCTACCAATCCATCCCTGTGACCTACCACAGAGCTCTTACCCATAGAATCACAGAAAGCTACTCTCACTAGTCAACAAAGAAGGGAAATGCTCCACACATTCCAAGTTCATGCCAGCCCTCAATTCCTTCTCCCCCAACACACACATACCATCAACCTTTTCCTTCCCTGTCCCCAGGCTCCTAGTCAGACTTACTCACTGACACACAAATCCCCGGGGACGTGGCTAACATGTTTACTCAGCTGAGGCACGTCTTGGTGTATGGGGTGAGATTGGCCTTTCATGGCTCTCCCAGGCCGTGGGGAAACTGCTTTGAGAGCCAAATGCAGACATCTCTCCTGGGTTGGAGCTGGACGATGGACACCTCTGGCCCTCAATTGGGTCCTCACCCTCAAGTCTGCCCTGCATTCCCCACTTTCCCCAGGCTCCATGCCAAGCCCTGTTCTAGTCTAACTACCCTGGACTTTAACAAATTTCCTGGCTCAAATACCACATTCCCTAGGCTCATCTTCTGCATTCAAGGTGTCCCCATCCCTCCTCAATTTTCAGACTCCTAACTCCCTACAAGATGCTCATCTGCTTTTACTTCTTGCTTCTTATTTTATGTCTATTCGGTAACTCCTGCCAGCCAGTATATTTGGTGCTCAATCTTATCGCAAATGTCAGGACACTAATTTGAATCTTCAAGAACCTTATTCTTTCCCCCAACCCTGTGTCTCACCCCTTTCTCCTATCCAAGTTTGGGAGAATGGCATTCCCACTTCACTAAACCAACTCGAGTGGCTTCTCAGTCGACATGTAGAAAATAGGCCCTCACTCATATCCCTCAGCCCCATCCAGAGCCCTCCCCAAAAGAGCACACCTGCAGGGCACCTTTAGTTCCCCTTGACCTCATATAATGCCTAACATCTCCAAACCCCCCAGGCATGACAATTTATCATCCTGGCTCTGAACAGATCCTTTCACTCAACAGCTCCCTCTAAGCCCACTTTTGCTTACCCACAATCCACCTCTGGATAGCTCTCACAGGAGTATAAGTAAATACCCCAGAGGCCACAAGGCACAGGAAAGATTTATTTGCATTTCCCAAGTTCTGGATGTGGATTCTCTACGAACAGGCACCTGGCAATTGTGATTGTAAAAACAATGAAGAAAGCAAAGTATGAGGACACCTGTCTGGCCTGAGCTCCAGGTCACGGGGGACACAAAAGAACATCTTTTAGTGACAGCATGTGGGTGACTGACATGTCAGGGACCTGCATGTTTACTAGAGTTTGTAAGCTTCAAGACAGAATGTTTGTTAAAATCTCTGTGATCTTGTTCCTTGAAGGTGCAGTGGAAATAAATGTGAACACTGTTGAGGGCTTGGTCTCTGTGGACGTGTGCCCTTTCAGGCCTGCATGTCTTCTCAGATTCTGGTGCAAAGGCCATCCTGAGGCAACTTGCACCCTCAAAAGCATCTACGAAGTCACGTCAGATGCTGCTGTGGATACCAAGTCAGAAGGAAGGCAAGAAAACTGGAGACATTTATGTGGAGGATTTTAGCCTGAAAAGGAAAGAAATTGTAACATTTGAAAATAAGGTAAGGATCAACAATGTGAGCGAAATGATAGGATCAGCTAGTTACAGGTAGATGATGACAAAGTAAAACAGGTGTCCAACACATTTAAAGAGGAAAGGAAGACATTCTTCAGAACCCTGCAATAGGGCAGTGAGATGAAACTCAACACCCCTGAATGAAAAGGCTGGAGAGATTTTAAGAAAGAAGAAGGAATTATAGGCATCTGTGTTGGCTAATGGGCTTTACAGAAAGGAAATGTAAACCATCTCCTGAAGACCTGGCAGGAGGTCTTTTCACATCTTGGTTGTAAATGTCCCCAACCAAGTTAGGCTCCTACTCTCCCTCAGAGACTGGGACACAGGGACACCAGGAGGATTACACTTCAAAGAGATGGGGCCAGGTCCTTGAGACAGTTATTCCCTGGGTCATAACACTGGCAAGAAGCTTTTTAGGAGACATATGTATATTTCAAAAGTGCAGAGAAAGAAACTGCAATTACTAATTACATTTATAAAAGAAATGGTCTAAGGATGGAAGACTAAGGCATTTTGTCAGGAAGAAACTGTGTAAAGGTTAGTGACTCTGAGGGAACTTTAAGGCCTCTAGTTCAGAACAAAACTGCTTTCTGCACAGTGGAGGGAAACACAACTAAATCTCTTTTAGCCAAGACCCAGTTGACATCTTAATCATTTCCAGCAATTTATAAAGAGGTGCAATTTCCCAGCTATTTATAAACAGATGCAAAGTAGCTGAGAGTTCCTGAACACAGCCAGGTTCTGATCTCCCAGAATGCTGTGCTTCTAGAGTTCTCCATGGAGACATTACATTTCTCTCTACAGTCACCTTCCTTTTGACCACAGGTCACCTCCAAGGAAGAAGAGTATTCTCCATCCTACAACATGGCTGGTGTCACTGGATTTGGCCTGATTAGTGACCTAAGTGCAGAGGAACTGACATTTACCACATAGTTTGCTCTGATGCAGGTTTTTCTATGAAACAGAAGATGGGAGTTCTAACAGCCTCTTGAGGTTAGGAAGCCTCACCCTCTAGCTTTGGGTAATGCCCTCATCTCCAAGAGATTCCAAAAAACCCTGCAGGTAAAACTTAGCTCCATGAAAGGTGAGGTCATTTCTAATTCTGTGGGCATCAGTATGAACTAGGAAATTTGAGCCAAAGCATTGGTTGTATTACTAAGCTTTCCAATTATACCCTATTAACAAGGAAGACAGAATCCTATTGAGTTTATGCAGATAAGTCTTTAGCCATATAAATAAAAATACTCAAAAAGACTTAAGACATTTTTTGAAATAAGTCAAACAGGGAGAAAAATAAGATCAGTGTTGTTACCCACATGGGCGTCCTCCTGTCCATTTCCATTGCCAACGACAGTGTCTGGGCATCCACTACATGTCCCCCTGGAGGAGGGACACAGCTTGTATTTATGCAAACTCATCAGGTGCACCCAGGGTAATCACACAGCCACTGCCATTCTCTTGAAAGACTGGGTTACACCTCCACTGTGGAGATGGTACAACTTAGAACACACAGAGGTGGGATCTGGTATAGAATATCAACTTAAGTTTACAATAATGACAATGTCAACTCTCTTTTTTGTGCATTTATTGACTCAATGCAAATCTTATAATGACTTTCCACCCTCACAACAAATCTATTTAAAGGGCACAAAAGAATATTCAGAGTTTAGTAACATATAGGAGAGGAGGAGGGTCACTAATATTTTACATCCAGCTCAACCGGCTCACTGTCAGCGGAACTCATGGGGTTGGACACTTCACACTGGTAATTCCCAGCATCCTCCCTCCTGACGGGGTCTATGGTGAGGGTTCTGTCGTTTCAGGACAGCTGCATCCTCTCTGTCAGCCGCAGATTCATGCCATTGAAGAACCACTGGGTGGAGACTGCGTTTGTGTAGCAGGTGAGGACCACGGAATCCTTATGCTCCATGGCTGTGCTGTTGCTGGCTAGGAGGGTGGTCACTCTCAATGGCTCTGTGGTAAAATAGAGGGCATGGCTAATTGAGAGTGGCTTGGGCCCTGGGCCATGGTAACTCCTCAGATATCTTAGCCACTCAGAGTCCACTGTGAGCTCAGTAAGGTCACCAGAGGATGGTTCTGATCTCTGCAGAAGGACAATTGTCTTTGTTCAGGGGACGATGTGTAGGGAAAGGATTGCACCTCTTCTCTGAACCCAGATCACCCCTGACCTGTTCCTATAGACATCTTTGTAGTACCAACACAGGGAACCCTTTCGCAGCCCACGTGTCCTATAACCTCACTGTAAGGTGGAGTTTTCCTCTCATGAACTTTTACCGACCCTTTCCTACAAGTTCTTTTGACTTAAAAATTCCATGTATGTTGGGAAAGGCAATCTTACCACATCTGCCTACTACTGGGGCCAAGGGACTTTACAGAAAGTGAACGGGCATTTAACTATTTTGTAAAATAACTCATTAGGCAATAAAGATGGCCCAACCCAGTCTTCATGACCTTGGATTTATAAGTTCCATGTATAGGATTCCTCAGCCTTAACAGGACTTTATTTACAGGCCTGCTGATTGCATATTATAGTAAAATAAATCACTAAAGAGAAATGGTTATGATTTTAACAAAAGACAGAAACTGTAGGAATAGGAAGAAATTACTTAATATAGTAAAGACCACACATGAGAGTCTACAGCTAACACATTACTCCATGGACAACCTCTGAAAACAGTACTAAGATCATGAATAAGACATGGATGCTGTTTTTCCAATAATTCAACTAGTCAGGAAAATCAGGCAAGAAGATGAGATAAGAGATATCCGATTCAGAGAGGAATAAGAAAATATCTTTCTAAAAAAGACAACATAATCTTATTGTAGAACACCCTGAAGATTTCACCACATACATACCTAAAACAACTATTATAACTAATAAAAAAGATGAAGTCGCCAGAGACAAAATCAATACTCAGCATCATTTTCATTCTTTAAACAAAAATGAATAATCCTCAAATAAAATAATGAAAATAGTTCCATTTACAATAGCATCAAAAAGACTAGATGCTTAGGGTTAAACATAATAGGGTGGAAGATGAATACACTGAAAACTACCAAACATTTCTGAAAGTACAGAAGAAACAAATAACTGGAAAGGCATCCATGTTCATTGATTCCAAAACCACCAACTATCTACCTATTTGAAACAATCCCTATCAAAATCCCAATTACTTTTTTTCTGAAATAAAAAAAAAAACATCCCTGAATTTATGTGGAATGTCAATGGATCCCACATGTTTGCAACAATCTTAAAGAGGTTGAATTGAAATTGGAGGTCTCAAAGTTACTAATTTCAAATCCTACTACAAAGGGAAAGTAATCAAAATAGTTACACTGGCATAAAGACTTCTATTTGTCAAAAGACACAATCAAATGGTTTTGATAAAGGAGCCAAGACTGTTCAATGGAGAAAGGACAGTCTTTTGAACAAATGCCGTTGAACAGCAATGTCTACATGCAAACAAATAAAGGGGTCCATTGCTTATAACATACACAACAATTCAGTCAATATGGATTGAATCCTAAATGTAAGAACTAAAATTATAAAACCCTTAGAAGAGAACATAGAGGTAAGCAGTATGGCATTGGATTTGGCAGTGATTTCTTGAATATGAAACTAGAAACTCAGGCAAGAAAAGATTACATTATTTAGATTTTTGTCAAAATGGAAAACTTCTGTTCATCCAAGGACACAATCAACAGAGTGAAAGGTGATTGTAGAATGGTAGAAAATCCTTTGCAAATCATTAATAGGATGAGGGGTTAATATCCAGAATATATAAAGATCTCCTACAACTCAACAACAGCAACATTAAATAAACAGATTTAAAAAATAGGCACACCTCATGAATACACATTTCTCCAGAGAAGATATACAAATGGTCAATAAGCCCAGGAAAAGATGCTCAACAACACTATCATTAGAAAAATATAAATCAAAACTCTCAAAGTTGATGCTTGTGATATTGAGTGTGGGTAACTGCACTGAGCAGGTAACAGGAGAACACTGCCCTGTGGGACACTTGAGTCCTCCAAGCCTTCTTCAATCAGAGTTGGCACCTCTCACCTCTCAGCCAACTTAAAGGAATAAGGCAGGTCTATGTATCACAAGACATATGCCTGGGACTCTGAGCCCTCAGAGAACATAAATCCTTTATGTCTGGGAGAAAGCACAGCCTTTCTCAGGAGCCAAGACTGTTCAATGGAGAAAGGAAAGTCTTTTCAACAAATGAAGAGAACCATTCAATAGATTAGCCACATTTGGTTGTGGAAAAATGAGAACCTAGAGTTAGAGACACCCCTATCCCCCTAATCCTCCCACACCTCTCCTAGTTCTTCACTGACCAGCTGACTGCAATTTGTTCTAGCTGCACAGACCTTCATTGCCCAGCTGAGGTGTGTTTCTAAGAGGCACCATTTCCCAGGACATCTTAGAGACTCATATTAGAGCAGAAATAATACAGGGGACCAGGATCAAACCTGTGGTCAGTTGACTACTCAGGCCCCGGGGCAAAGAGCAGGGTCAGGACTTCCCAGGTAAGTGTGACTGACATGAGCCAGTGAGCCAATAAATGATAGAGCAGAGCCCAAGGAATGAGCTAGAAAGGAGTGAAGGGACAGGCAGGATCTGATTGTGGCAGCAGAACCATATGCTTTGCCCTTGGTCATTAAAGTCATTCTCCCTCTGCTGAGGGCACGTGAGGCTTGTGCAGATGCAAAAGAGGTGATGAATGGCAAGAGGGGAACATGGATTGCTGACATTTGGACCCTTGTGGACCATTTGTATTTGGTGGTTATGAGATAGAAATTTGGAAAGATCTTAAAATTCCTCTATATGCAAAAATTACTATTAATACCCCAGGGCCTAAGAGCAATAGCAGGAAGGACTATTTCTCTAGAGAACAGCAAAGGGTCTGAAACATGGGTCTCAACCCCTGGAGTAACAGGGAGCCTTTCCCATGTGGCCAGAATTCCAAGGACTCTACATCCAGGTTTCAGCCTCTGAAGAGGTTTTAGCTCATTCCTTCCTTCAGTATCAGTGTATTAACAATAAAATATTCACAGTATCTGACTAAACATTGGCACAGGGGAGCTGCTCAAATGAGGGGCATCTGTTATTGATCAAATCCAAGAGAGAATCTCCTGGGCTGATCCCTGGTGGATGAGGAGCTGCCAGGAGCATCTTTCCTCCTTTTTGTTCCCTGTGATTCTGACCTTTCTCTGGACTCTCCTAAATGTTTCAGTGTAGTTCACAAATGGCCTGGCGACCTTGTCCATCTGTGCTAGCCACACTCTGTCTCAGGTGAAGCACCACCCCTATCCAGATGTGGCTCATGGGGCTGAGCTCTGGCTTCTGAGCAGCTCAAAAACCTTGAGACTCAGACACCTGGGAAACCATTGCACCCACTCAGCCCTTCCCAGGATGTTAACCCCAACCTGACACAGGATCCCCAGGGTCCCTGGAGTCAGAAACCCTGGGGCAGGGGTCTGGGCGGGGCTGCCAAAGCTGAGCTTCTTTATGAGGATTGCATGGGGCTCCTCAGGATGGGCCCTGGACGAGCCCTTCAGGGTCTTTCTCAGGGTCATGTTCATGGGGAGGGGCCGAGGGAACAGAACTGAGACTGGTCTCTCTCTGCTGAGCGACTCCCATCAGACTGGTCCTTCTCTCTGTGGAGAACGTCTGCAGGGCTAGAATCCGGGATGGGAACTCTGATCTTAGAAAGTTTGTCTCCACTGTGTGTTTCCTGCACTAAATGCCCAAACCCAACCTGGGAGATGATGCAGAGGGTGATGGAGGCAGAGTCCAGGGCTGTCAGTCCTGTGTTTTCACCGACCCAACACTCAGAGGTCAGAGAGCAATCACTCACTGTATACATTGAGCCATCCAAATCCTATTTCTTTTTTTGAGCCTCAAAGGTAGACTACTACGGTGTAGATTCCTGTGTCCTTCAGGGTTACCGTCTTTAACTGTAAGGATCCATCAAAGTTTATTTGCTCTCAACTGCTGTATGCACGCCCTGTTCTATAAGTTCTTATGTGCAATGCAAGACTTGCAATATTATGTCTGTAGTTTACCCCTTCCCCCCTGTACCACATGAAGCCTATATAATCGGGAGGCATATTGGGGATATGTAGAATCACATCCTTCCCTTTGGCAGCATTTGTTGACACATTAGCGAGTTTGGCAGTGGTGGGCAGTCTCCAGAAATTTAAGAGTGAAACTTGAGGGAAGAGAGAAATTGATCAATATTGGGATGTATATGTTCGGATTGATTGGAACAAGTTTCTTCATCTCAGCCTTGGTGTGTGTGTGTGTGAGTGTGCGTGTTTGAGTGTGGTCAAAGTCAACAGCATGACCACCAATACTTCAGCACCTGTGAACCTGTTACTTTTTCTGTTTCTCAGACTCTTTTCCAGGTGTCTGTACGGCTCACCCACTCACTGCCCTCAGACCCCTGCTGACACTTAGGTGTGTCAATGGGAGGCACCTTCTTCATTATATTCCATAAATGAGTGAGATCATGTGATATTTATATTGCTCTGACTGGGATATTTCACTTAGCATAATGATCTCCAGTTCCATCCATGCTGTTGTAAATGGTAAGAATTCCTTCTTTTTTTTTACTGCAGTGTAGTATTCCATTGTGTAGATGTACCACAGTTTTTTTTTTTTTTTTTAATTAAATCTTTTTTGTTCAGGTTACATTTGTTCCTCTTTTTTTCCCCCTCATAACTCCCCTCCTCCCAGTTCCCGCCCCACCCTCCGCCCTCACTCCCCACCCACTGTCCTCATCCATAGGTGCACGATTTTTGTCCAGTTTCTTCCCGCATCTCCCATTCCCCTTTCCCCCCCAAGAATAGTCAGTCCATTCCCTTTCTATGTCCCTGATTCATTATAATCACCAGTTCATTCTGTACATCAGATTATTTATTCACTTGGTTCTTAGATTCACTTGTTGATAGATGCATGTTTGTTGTTCACAATTTGTATCTTTACCTTTTTCTTCTTCCTCTTCTTAAAGGATACCTTTCAGCATTTCGTATAATACTGGTTTAGTGGTGATGAACTCCTTTAGCTTTTCCTTATCTGTGAAGCTCTTTATCTGACCTTCAATTCTGAATGATAGCTTTGCTGGATAAAGTATTCTTGGTTGTAGGTTCTTGGTATTCAGCACTTTGAATATTTCTTGCCATTCCCTTCTGGCCTGCCAAGTTTCTGTTGAGAAATCAGCTGACAGTCGTATGGGTATTCCCTTGTAGGTAATTGAGTCTCTTTCTCTTGCTGCTTTTAAGATTCTCTCTTTGTCTTTTGCTCTTGGCATTTTAATTATGATGTGTCTTGGTGTGGTCCTCTTTGGATTCCTTTTGTTTGGGGTTCTCTGCGCTTCTTGGACCTGTAAGTCCATTTCTTTCACCAGGTGGGGGAAGTTTTCTGCCATTATTTCTTCAAATAGGTTTTCAATATCTTGCTGTCTCTCATCTTCTGGCACCCCTATTATTCTGATGTTGGTACGCTTGAAGCTGTCCCAGAGGCTCCTTACACTATCTTCGTATTTTCGGATTCTTTTTTCATTTTGCTTTTCCGGTTGGGTGTTTTTTGCTTCTTCGCATTTCAAATCTTTGACTTGATTCTTGCGCTCCTCTGGTCTGCTATTGGGTGTCTGTATAATATTCTTTATTTCAGTCCGTGTATGCTTAATTTCTAGTTGGTTCTTTATCATAGCATCGAGGGTCTCATTAGTTTTCGTGACTCTCTCCTCAAGTTTATTGACAGCTTCTAGCACATTTTTGCAAGCCCTCAAAATTGCGATTTTTAGCTCTATATCCTCCATTTCTGTCATGTTTTTTTGTCTCCGCATTTTTTATGCTTTCTTGGTGCACCCCCTAGTGGTCTTTGTGCGCAGTCTTGTTCTAGTTGAGCCTTGATTGTTGTAGTTAATACTAGAGGGATTTGACCACCAGGCCGACTGGCTGTGTGAATCAGCTGTGTCTGCCGCGGAAAACTTCTGTCCTCTGGGGAGGTGCTAATCTAGCCTTTGCCTGAGGCGATCCGGCAAATGGCTCTGCGCAGGGCTTGGGCGGGGCGGGCTCAACAGGGCGGGCGGAGGGAGCCGTTATGGTGCCCTCAGTCCTGTTCCCAGAGGCTCTGCTTCTCAGAACCCCCGGAACCGCTGCAAACCTCGGAGGGAAAGCTGCCTTCCAACTGATGCCAGACACTCCCGCTTCTCCCGTTTGGGTCCGAGTCCCCAGCGATTCGCCCGTATCTGGAGCTCAGAGTCTGAGACTCCCCCCTGACCGAAAACGACAACCGCGCTCTCAGCCACCAGCCCGCTTTGCGCGCGCACCTCCGCACCTGAGTATTTTCCACACTGCGCCTCCTCTGAGCCTCGGTGTGCTGTTATTTTTCCTTCTAGTTGAAGAGTCTCTCCTCAGCCAGGCTTCCTGTGGTTCTGGGTGATGTCCATTCCGTCTTTTAGTTGTATTTTTGAAGTGGTTGTTTGCGGCAGCAGTCTCCGGTGTTTACCTATGCTGCCATCTTGCTCGGAATCCTCTCTATTCTTTTTATTACACTTATGGGTACCTGACATCACATGTAGATATGGTCTTATCTCTATCCACCCACAGAATGTGAGCTCCATGGGGACAGGGACTTGTCAGATCTTGCATCCCCAGTGCCTGCAACAGGCTGCAAATACCTGTGAGTGAATGAATGTTCCCAGAGTACTTCACCTCTTGGGGTGTATTTCCCCTGAGGCTGGTGGTAAGGATGGTGTTTAGCACACCTGATTAAGTTTTTCTCTGGTGCCACCTGACATAAATTGTTATTATTATGGTCAGATTCCGAAATTCAATAATCAGTGATGAATAACTTAGGAATTAACAGCAACTGAAGTTTCCCTGCCCCACTCCAATTCCAGGTCATGAGATTTCCCCGTTACCTGTTACCCATCTCCCTTACGTATCCGACTCTGCCCCCCTGTCCTCTCCCCTCAGGTCCACACAGAAGCCCTCCCTAAACTCTCAGAGCACTGTTTTCCACAGGAGACCCCAGGAAGTCCCCGTCTTTACCCCTTCAGTCCACCCCCGGTATGTTGGGAAAGGCAATCTTGGCCTGTAAGGAAGGGATTGTTCCTTCCTTACCAGCCAACAGGAGCCCCTGCCAGTGGACAGGTCCTCTGCATATCGGGGCTGAGAGTGACTCCATGGTGTCTGCTGCCTGCACTGTCCCTCCCTCTATGAGAAGAACTTGGATTCCAGGAAAGCTCAAAACACCACTGTAGAAGCTGGTGGGATCTGCTGTCCCTCTTCACTGTGCCCTGGGCCTCCTCCTGGTGCAAGATCACTTACCTGGTCACGTGGACCAGGGCGAAGTTTGTGCCAAGGACCCACCTCCTCCTCCCCTCATTTTTGCCACCCTTTCCCCCTCCTTCCAGCATACCATCCCTCTAAATGTTGGTTTCCTTGGAGCTGCTGAGGTATCTGAACACACACACACACACATACTCACACTCATACACACACACACACACACACTTACATGCTCTGTTTGGAAAAGCACCAGCCTGGGGCATCCAGGTCATATACATTCCCCATAGCTCTCAGTCAAGTGCACAGTAGCCTCCCCCACAGCCCTCTCTCTTTCACATTTGACTTTTTCCTTCAAAGCAGGAGTTCTGGGGACACCTCAGGCCCTCTTGTCACCGAGATGTCACCGCTGCTGTGCATCGGATCACCTGTGAAACTTTGTAAAGATTGTGATGCCCAGGTGCCACTATATATGCTGATTCAGCAGCTGTCCAGCTAATGTGGATGCCCAACCAGAATGAGATCTGGTGATGTGGTGATGGGACACCCCTCCCCCTCTCCTGTGCACAGGGAGGGTCTCCACATCCTGTTAAAATGCAGATTCTGACTCTGCAGGTGTGAAGTGGACCAGAGACTCTGAATCTGATGAGCTCTCAGGGAAGGTGGGTCCTACTGGCCTGTGGAGCCCACTTGAAACAGCAAGGCTGATGGAGACACCTGTCCCCTGAGAGGATGACCCTCTCACCCCATCCTTTGTCTCTGCCGTGTCATTGTATTGGGTCCATCAGCACCACACAGAGAGCCCCACAGGCCCCAAACTGGAGATTATTTCTCTTTTAACACAGAAACCCAGCTGGGCACCTCGTGTGCCCCGTGTTCTCAAATGCACTGGGAAGGTTAAATTTCCTCCCAGTAGGAAGGCCACAGAGGTGACTCTGGTGGTGAGAAGGAGTCAAGCTGGGTGATGACTGCAGAGGGGACCCTCACTCTATCTCAGGTTGTCACCAGCCTTGCCTTTGCTTCCAGAAATAGAGACCCAGGACCAGGAGTTTCTGGATGCCCTGCAGTTCCTGGTAGTGAAGAGGAAGGTGTCCTGCATGGCGTGGGAAGAGAGGACTGGGGTGGGAGCTCAGGTGGCTGTGGGCTCCCTGGTCATCAGGGGTAGTTTCTGGGAGACCCTCCCTCTCTGTTGGCTGAGCCTGTCCTGTGCTCCCTGACCTTGGGGAGGTGTCAGTCCTCTGCCTGGGGGAGTTTCCTTTCATTACCAGACCGTGTTCATGGGTGGTGCCAGGAACGGGATGGGGAGCAGCAAATAGAGCCCTGAGAAAGCAGGTGCTTTGGGGCCTGTTAAAGTAAGAAACTTCCCAACCTGTGAAGATTTTAATGACTTTATTTGAACCAAGCTAATATCATATGCCTGGAACAAGATCTCACATCCTGAGCTTGGCAGTTGGGCAACTTATTTCATAAATTATAATAAAAAAAAGAAGATGGAAAAAGCTGTGTGAAATCCATTAGTAATTGAAGAAATCTCTAGAATTGATAAATAGCAAAATGGAGAAACACTTATTTTTTTTTTTTTACTTTGGTGGTTCCATGATAATTAAAATTTATAGCACATAGAGAGGTTGTGCAAGGAACCAGGTAACCTAAGAAGTATGTTGTCTCATATGCTGGTCCCAAGTCTGTGCCTTCAAATCCTCTTGCAAAAGAACAACTACTCTGATGTACCAAAGGTATGTTATCCAAGATGCATAAGAACAGGGAACAGGGCTCACTTAACGTAAAGTCTGAACTTTGCTAACGAAGCTGTAGGCCTGGCACATGACTCCCTGCCATCACCTGCCCAGTTAGGAATTCGTGATCAGACCATCCTGTGCAGTTATTTTTGATCACTGAGCTTGTCAGGCCTGCCATGTGACCTGCTGGGCTTGTCAGGCTTATTTTACAACCCATATTTGTTGTTGTTGTTGTTGTTTTCTTCACAGTCCCTAGAAGTAGCAGGTGGGATACAGCAGTTCTGAGGGCGGATTCCAAAAACATCTGTGGGAGCAGGGGATGGAAATCAGGCTCCTTCTCCAGCTCCTTAGGCAAAGCCAGGTTCATGTGTGAATTCCCTGTGTTGTCTGTGTGTCTAAATGTCGCCTCCTGGAGAGCAGAAGGAGAAATGCAGCCAATGCCAGGTGCTGCAGCAGTGATGCTGACCAGAGAATGAGAGCTGGCCCTGACACCTGGGCAGAAGTGGGCTCTGGCCTTCAAGCTTTAAGGCCAGTAAGTCGGGGTCAAGTCACTGTGGGCTCCAGGCCTCCTGACTCCATCCCAGAGCAGGGTGAGCCCAGTAAGAGGACAGAATCTGGGGCTGCTTCCATCTCAGAGGGGCTGAGGGTC
>NW_005353711.1:10086-10996 GCF_000412655.1 Myotis brandtii | reverse complement strand
TGATTCCTGCTCCTGGTGGGTGGGCTCTGCCAACAGAGCTTTATGTGAAGAAGTAGGTGTTTCTTCACCTCTGGGTGGGGCTGTGGCAGTGGGACCTTAAACCAGACTTCCTGTGTCAACTCCCTGACTTCCATTTTTCTGGCCCTTCAATGGTTTTACATGTACCTAATTCTGTGCTAAAGACCTTTCTGCACAACTGTTAGTGCCTGGTTTACCTGAAATAGTCCAAAATGGGAATCAACACAAATGTCCATGAATGGGCGAATGGCTAAACTAGTTTGGTGCATCCTACAAGGGAATTGACTTGAGGGATTAAAAAGGAAAGAACTATTTCAAGATAATGGCGTTGATTCTAGAAGCCAACATTCGCCCAAAATTACACATTATATGGTTCAAAATATGAAAACTGTTGAAAATGCAAACTCATCTATAAAGACCGAAAGCAAATAAGAGTTGGAAGGACTGGAAGAGGGACAGAGTGAGGAGACTATAAGAGGGCCCGAGGAGACTTTAAGAGTGAAGAACATGTTCATTTTCTTCATTGTAACAACTTCTCTGGAGCATACATTTGGCAAAGCTTAATAAATTGTATACTTTAATATGGTAAGGTTATTTCATGCCAACTAAAACTCAATAAATATGTTAAAATTTTACTCTACACATATGAAATAGTGCTTAAAGTATAAGTTGAATAGAAAATTCAAAACTATAACTTGACTTTTTTTCTTACACATATTTCAGCTTGTACATCAAATGGGGGTGAGCTATTCCACAGCCTGCGGCCTCCTCAGGTGTCTGCTGACCCCACCTCAGCAGCACCCACAGCCCAGCAGGGTCCAACCTCACCAGCCTTACTCAGTCCACATTCCTTCTCACTCTTCACACTGCCCACACTGGACTTTGAAAGCTC
>NW_005353711.1:4024-10064 GCF_000412655.1 Myotis brandtii | reverse complement strand
AAGTCCAGTCCTCTGCAGGCAGCTCTTCCCCACCACCCTCTGTCCAACGGGTGAATGGCCACTCATGCTTCAGGTCTCAGCCAAGAGGTCACTTTCTCAGAAATGCTCTCTGTGATCCCCAGACAAACTGAGACTCAAGTACATACAACTCTTTCTTCATGGTCCTTCTCTGGAGTATAATTAACTCCTTAGTGCAGTGATTTCTCTGAGACCCTATCTTTGTTACAAGGTAAACTCCATGAGCACAGGTCCCACCTATGTCCTGTCCTCTCAGGTCCCAGGGTCCATCCCAAGTCTGACACATCACAGATGCTCAGTAAACACTCATTAAATAGATGAGAGAAACCACCCAATGGAAGCCTATCACCCTGTGTGACACTAGTGGTCAAACTATGTTCCTTATAGGCACGAAGGCATTGGTATCAGCATGGGAGGAGGCCACAAGTGTGTGGGGATGGTCAGGGATGGGTTTTTTCCCCCTCACCCAATAAGGGAGGTGGGAGATAGGACCAACTAAGAGTGAAGTGTCAGACCTTCCTTCATTCCCAGAAAATCACAGCCCTTCACATTTCCACCTTGTGAGTGATGTCTCATATTCCTCGGGCCTGGACAGTAGCCTCTGTTCTTTGTCTTCTCACAGAGCCCTGACCTGGCAGAAACTCTGGACCTTTCACCCCAGGTAGAGTACCACCAATGGGAAAAGAGCTCACACTGAACTCAAAGGAATCCGGGGATGACTCCCAAACACAAGGTGCCTGCTCTGTGGGACACCTGCCTGTAGTCCCTGAACATCTCACCCACCCATGATGTCCTGGGGAGCAAGGGGAACTTCCGCAACAAGATGGGACAGGAGAACCCAGGATCTGGGGTTGCTTCCACCTCAGAGGACAGAGGGTCCCACAGGGACCTCCACTCACCTAACAAACAGACAGACAGCTCCTGTGGTTGACACTCCAAGTGAAGCTGCTTCAGATCCTGGGCGCTGTGGGGAGGAATACCGCAGAGGATGGACAGGGACACAGGTGACTTGGATAAAACACCCCAATGCGATAATGCAGACACACAGGGCATTTGGGGGATCAGCCCTCCAGTTTGGCACACTCTACTAAAGCCTCAGAAGGGACATCACCATGTTCTGTAATTGAAACTTTTGGGACAGAGAGTTCCTCCTGAAACAGCACATCCGCCAGTGGGACAGTTCTCATGACACTGGACTCATAATCCTCTGGACCCTCAGCCCCTCTGAGATGGAAGCAGCCCCAGATTCTGTCCTCTTACTGGGCTCACCCTGCTCTGGGATGGAATCAGGTGTCCTGGGACCCACACTGCCTGGACCCCGACTGACTGGCCTTTAAGCTTGAAGGCCAGAGCCCACCTCTGCCCAGGTGTCAGGGTCAGCTCTCATTCTCTGGTCAGCATCCCTGGTTCAGCACCTGACTTTGGCTGCAGGTCTCCTTCTGCTCTCCAAGGGCCGACATTTAGACACACAGACAACACAGTGAATTTCCACATGAACCTGGCTTTGCCTAAGGAGCTGCAGAAGGAGCCTGATTCTATCCCCTGCTCCCACAGATGCTTTTGGACTCCGCCCTTATGACTGCTGTATCCCACCTGCTTCTTCTAGGGATTGTGAATAAAACAACAACAACAACATAAAGGGGCTGTAAAATAAGCCTGACAAGCACAGGGGGTCACATGGCAGGCCTAACCAGCTCAGTGACCAAAAATAACTGCACAGGATGATCTGATCACAAATTCCTAACTGGGCAGGTGATGGCAGGGAGTCATGTCCCAGGCCTACAGCTTCGTTAGCAAAGGTCAGACTTTACGTTAAGTGAGCCCTGTTCCCTGTTCTTATCCATCTTGGATAACATACCTTTGATACATCAGAGTAGTTATTCTTTTGCAAGATGATTTGAAGGCACAGACTCTGGGACCAGCATATGAGACAACATACTTCTTAGGTTACCTGGTTCCTTGCCCAACCTCTCTATGTGCTGTAAATGTTAATTATCCTGGAACCCCCAAAGAAAAAAAAAAAAAAAGTGTTTCTCCATTTTGCTATTTATCAATTCTAGAGATTTCTTCCCTTCCTAATGGATTTCATAAAATCTTTCCATCTTCTTTTTTTTATTATTATAATGTATAAAATAAATTGCACAACTGCCAAACTCAGGATTTGATATCTTGTTCCAGGCATATGACGTAAGCTTGGTTCAAATAAACTCATGAAACTCTTCACAGGTTGGGAACTTTCTTACTTTAACAGGCCCAAGAGCACCTGTTTTCTCGGGGCTCTATTTGCTGCTTCCTGTCCCATGCCTGGCACCACCCATGAACAAGGTGGGGTAATGAAAGGAAACTCCCCCAGGCAGAGGACAGACACCGGCCCAAGGTCAGGGAGCACCAGGACAGGCTCAGTCAACAGAGAGGGAGGGTCTCCCAGAAACTACCCCTGACAACCAGAAAGCCCACAGCCACCCGAGCTCCCACCACAATCCTCTCTTCACAGGACATGCAGGCCACCTTCCTCTTCACTCCCAGGAACTGCAGGGTCTTCTGAGACCCCTTGTCCTCGGTCTCTATCCCTGGAAGCAAAGGCCAGGCTGGTGACAACCTGAGATAGAGGGTGGGTCCCCTCTGCAATCCTCACCCAGCTTGACCCCTTCTCACCCTCAGTTACCTCTGCGGCATTCCTGCTGGGAGGAAATCCAACCTTCCCAGCACATTTGAGAACGCGGGGTAGACCCAGTGCCCAACTGGGTTTCTGTGTCACAAACAGAAATAATTCCCAGTTTTAAGCCTGTGGGGCTTTCTGTGTGGTGCTGACAGACCCAAGACCAAGACACAGCAGAGGCCAATGCTGGGATGAGAGGGTCATCCTCTCAGGGGACACGTGGCCCCATCAGCCTTGCTGTGGCAAGTGGGCTCTACAGGCCATTAAGACCCACCTTCCCTGAGACCTCATCAGATTCAGAGTCTCTGGTCCACTGCACATCTGCATTGTCAGAATCTGCATTTTAACAAGATGTGGAGACCCTCCCTGTGCACAGGAGAGGGGCAGGGCCCCAAACCCTCACATCATAGGGTCTCCTCCTGGCATCCATGTAGCTGGGCAGCTGCTGAAGCAGCCTTTCAAAAATTTCACCTGTGCATCACAATCTTTACAAAGTTTCACAGGAGATCCAATGCAGAGCCGGGGCATCCCTGGTGAGAAGAGTTCCTGAGGTTGCCCCAGAACTCCTGCTCTGAAGGGAAAAGTCAAATGTGAAAGAGAGAGGGCTGTGGGGGAGGCTACTGTGCACCTGACTGGGAACCATGGGGAATGCCCATGACCTGGATGCACCTGGCTGGTGTTTTTCCAAACAGAGCATGTGAGTGTGTGTGTGTGTTCAGATACCTCAGCAGCTCCAAGGGAAGCAACATTTAGAGGGATGGTAAGCTGGAAGGAGGGGTAAAGGGTGGCAAAACTGAGGGGAGGATGAGGTGGGTCTTTGGCACAATCTCCGCCTTCGTCCACTTGAGCAGGTAAGTGATCTTGCACCAGGAGGAGGCCCAGTGCACAGTGAAGAGGGACAGCAGATCCCAACAGTTTGTACAGCAGAGCCTTTGAGTTTTCCTGGAATCCAAGCTCTTCTCACAGAGGGAGGGACAGTGCAGGCAGCAGACACCATGGATTCACTCTCAGACCCTATCTGCAGAGGACCTGTCAGCTGGAATTGGTTCCTGTTGTCTGGTAAGGAATGAACAATCCCTGGGGGTGGACTGAAGGAGGAAACACGGGGACTTGCTGGGGTCTCCTGGGGAGAACAACGCTCTGAGATTGGAGGGAGGGCTTCTGTGTGGACCTGAGGGGAGAGGACAGGGGGCAGAGTAGGATGGGTAAGGGAGATGGGTAACAGGTAACTGGGAAATATCATAATCTGGAAGTGGAGTGGGGCAGGGAAACTTCAGTTGCTGTTAATTCCTAAGTTATTCATCACTGAGTATTGAATTTTGGGAACTGACCATAATAATAAAAATTTATGTCAGGTGGTACCAGAAAAAAACTTAAACAGGGGTGCTAAATATCATCCTTACCACCAGCCAAGGAGAAATACACACTAGGAGGTGCAGGACTCTGGGAACATTCATTCACCCACAGGTATTTGCAGCCTGTTGCAGGCACTGGGGATGCAAGATCTGACAAGCCCCTGTCCCCATGGAGCTCACGTTCTGTGGGTGGAGAGAGATAAGAAATCTACATGTGGTGATGGCAGGTACCCACAAGTGTTATAAAAAGAACAACAGAGCAGAGACAGGTCAGAATGTGATTAACAGAGAGTCTTTAGGGAAGTGTTCCATGAAGGGGCCTCCCATGGAAACCCCTAATTATCAGCAGGGGTCTGAGGGCAGTGAGTGGGTGAGCTGAACAAACACCTGGAAAAGAGACTGAGAAACAGAAAAAGTAACAGGTTCACAGGTGCTGAATTATTGGTGGTCATGCTGTTGACCTTGACCACACTCACACACACACACACTAAGGCTGAGATGAAGAGACCTGTTGAATCCAGGGCCTCATCTTCCCATCCCAACATATACATCCAAATATTGATCAATTTCTCTCTTCCCTCCTAGTTTCACTCTTAAATTTCTGGAGCCTGCCCACCTCTGCCTAACTCTCTATTGTGTCAACCAATGCTGCCGAAGGACAGGATGTGACTCTACGTGTCTGCAATAAGCCTCCCGATGCTATAGGCTTCATGTGGTACAGGGGGGAAGGGGCAAACTTCAAACATAAAATTGCACGTCTTGGATTGTTCCCAGGACATAGAACAGGGCCTGCACACAGCGGTCGAGAGCAAATATACTTTGATGGATCCTTGCTGATAAAGAGGGTCACCCTGGAGGACACAGGAATCTACACCGTAGTAGTCTTCCTTCCAGAGTATAAAAAAGAAATAGGATTTGGACCGCTCAATGTATACGGTGAGTGATTGCTCTCTGACCTCTGGGTGTTGGGTGGGTGAACACATAGGACGACAGCACTGGACTCTGCGCCCATCCCCCTCTGCATCATCTCTCAGGTTGGGTTTGGGCATTTAGTGCAGGACACAAAGAGTGGAGACAAACTTTCTAAGAACAGAGTTCCCTTCCTGGAACCCAGGCCTGCAGACATTCTCCATCGAGTGAAGGGCCAGTCTGATGGGAGTTGCTCAGCAGAGAGAGACCAGTCTCAGTCCGGTTCCCTCGCCCCCTCCCCATGACCATGACCCTGAGAAAGACCCTGCAGGGCTCGGCCAGGGCCCATCCTGAGGAGGACCCTGTAAACCTCATAAAGAAGCTCAGCTTTGGCATCCCTGCCCAGACCCCTGCCCAGGGTTTCTGACTCCAGGGACAATGGGGATCCTGTGTCAGGTTGGGGTTAACTTCCTGGGAATGGCTGAGTGGGCGCAGTGGTTTCTCAGGTGTCTGAGTCACAAGGCTTTTGAGCTGCTCAGAAGCCAGAGCTCAGCCCCATGAGCCACATCTGGAAAGGGGTGGTGCTTCACATGAGATTGTGTGTGGCTAGTACAGATGGACAAGGTCGCCAGGCCATTTGTGAACTACACTGAAACATTTAGGAGAGTCCAGAGAAAGATCAGAATCACAGGGAACAAAAAGGAGGAAAGATGCTCCTGGCAGCTCCTCATCCACCAGGGATCAGCCCAGCAGGTTCTCTCTTGGAGTTGAACAATAACAGATGTCCCTCATTTGAGCAGCTCTCCTGTGCCAATGTTTAGACAGATACCGTGAATATTTTATTGTTAATACACTGACAACCTGGCAGTCAAATTTTCATCGTACTGCATTGAGAGGAAACCAAGGCACAGGGAGATATAGTCACTAAAGCAGAGCCACACAGACCATGAGAGTGACTCAAGGTCTGTCTGCAGCCATTACCTCTCCTCCATCCCAGAGTGATCCCTAAAGCAAACATTGGTAGATCTTCCCTTAGGCATCCCCAGTTCAGAGAGAGAGACTGTGGTCTAGAAAATAACACCAAATGGAGAATTAATTT
>NW_005353711.1:3001-3984 GCF_000412655.1 Myotis brandtii | reverse complement strand
GATTTGTTTCCTGATGTGTTGGTGTCACTCCCAGTGGATATAAAGGAAAGAACTTTGCCTGCTTGCTCCCCATTTTACACTTGTAACCAGCTAAGGGATCAAGATGTAACACTCGGTTGTTTTGATAAATTAGGAAGAAATAAATTGCTACTGAAGGAATGAATGAACTAAAACCTCTTCAGAGGTTGAAACCTGGATGCAGAGTCCTTGGAATTCTGGCCAGATGGGAAAGGCTCCCTGTTTCTCCAGGGTTTGAGACCCATGGCTCAAATCATTTGCTGTTCTCTAGAGAAATAGTCCTTCTTGCTTTTGCTCTTAGGTGCTGGGTATTAATAGTAATTTTTGCATATGGGGGAATTGTAAGATCCTTCCAAATTTCTATCTCATACCCACCAAACACAAATGGTCCACAAGGGTCAGAAAGTCAGCAATCCATTCTTCCCTTTTGCCATCCATCACCCCTTCTGCATCTGCACAAGCCTCACCTGCCCTCACCTGAGGGATAATGACTTTAATGACCAAGGGCAAAGCATATGGTTCTGCTGCCAAAATCGGATCCTGCTGTCCCTTCACTTTTTTCTAGGTCATACCTTGGACTCTGCTCTATCATTTATTGGCTCACTGGCTCATGTCAGTCACACTCACTTTGGAAAACCTGACCCAGCTATTGGCCCTGAGGTCTGAGTAGTAAACTGACCACAGGCTTGATCCTGATCCCCTAATTTATTTCTGCTCCAATCTGAGTCTCTAAGTCTTAGAGTCTAAGATGTCCTGGGAAATGGTGCCTCTTAGAAACACACCTCGGCTGGGGAATGAAGGTCTGTGCAGCTAGAAAAAAATGCAGTCAGCTTGTCAGTTAAGAACTAGGAGAGGTGTGGGAGGATTAGGGGGAGAGGGGGTGTCTCTACCTCTCGGTTCTCTGTTTTTCCACAACCAAATCCTGCTAATCTATTGAATGGTTCCCTTCATTTGTTGAAAAGACT
>NW_005353711.1:0-1332 GCF_000412655.1 Myotis brandtii | reverse complement strand
TAGCTGTGGACTCTCATGTGTGGTCTTTACCATACTAAATAATTTACTCCTTTTTCCTACAGTTTCTGTCTTTTGTTAAAATAATAACCACTTCTCTTTAGTGATTTATTTTACCATTATATGCAATCAGCAGGCCTGGAAATAAAGTCCTGTTCAGACTGAGGAATACTATACACGGAACTTATCCAGGTCCAAGGTCATGAAGACTGGGTTGGCCATCTTTATTGCTTAATGAGTTATTTAACCATAATTGAAAGCCCATTCACTTTCTGTAAAGTCCTCTTGGACCCAGTAGTGTTAAGATTGCCTTTCCCAACATACATGGAATTTTTAAGTCAAAAGAACTTGTAGGAAAGTGTCAGTAAAAGCTCATGAGAGGACAACTCCACCTTACAATGATGTTATAGGACACGTGGGCTGGGAAAGGGTTCCCTGTGTTGATACTACAAATATGTCTATGGGAACAGGTCAGTTGTGATCTGGGTTCAGAGAAGAGGTGCAACCTTTCCCTACACATTGTCCCCTGAAAAAAGACAATTGTCCTTCTGTGGAGATCAGAACTATCCTCTGGTGCCTTACAAAGCCCACAGTGGACTCTGAGTGGCTCAGATGTCTGAGGAGCTAGCATGTCCCAGGACCCAAGCCCACACTCAATTAGCCATGCCCTCTATTTCTCCACAGAGCGATTGAGAGTGCCCACCCTCCTAGCCAGCAACACCACAGTCAAGGAGCATAACGATTCCGTGGTCCTGATCTGCAGCACAAATGCAGTCTCCACCCAGTGGTTCTTCAATGGCATGAATCTGTGTCTGACAGAGCGGATGAAGCTGTCCTGGAACGACAGAATCCTCACCATAGACCCGGTCAGGAGGGAGGATGCTGGGAATTACCAGTGTGAAGTGTCCAACCCCATCAGTTCCGCTGAAAGTGAGCCAATTGAGCTGGATGTAAAATATTAGTGACCCTCCTCTTCTCCTATATGTTACTAAACTCTGAATATTCTTTCGTGCCCATTAAATAGATTTGTTTTGATGTTGGAAAGTCCTTAGAAGATTTGCATTGAGTCAATAAATGCTCAAAAAAGAGAGCTGACATTGTCATTATTGTTGACTTAAGATGAGAGTCTATACCAGATTCCACCTCTGTGTGGTCTAAGTTGTACCATCTCCAAAGTGGAGGTGAAACCAAGTCTTTCAAGAGAATCTCAGTGGCTGTGTGATTACCCTGGGTGTAGGTGATGAGTTTGCATAAATCCAAGCTCTGTCCCTTCTCCAGGGGGACATGTACTGGATTCGCAGCCACTGTTGCTGTCAATGGGAATGGACAGGAGGA
>NW_005353710.1:0-216 GCF_000412655.1 Myotis brandtii | reverse complement strand
GAGAGCTCCAAAGCTTCCAAAAGAAGGCCAAAGGCCCTGCAGCAACAGCCAGCATTGCTTCACAGCTGGGCCTCACCTTGGCATTCCAAACCCCAAACAAAGAGGATAAATCTGCAGATCTCTCTGTAGCTCCTGCTGGGTGGCCTCAAGCAGTGGCTGACTTTGCACCTCCTTGGAGATCCAAGAGCCAGTGTACCCAGTGGTCAGTGTGAGAAC
>NW_005353709.1:0-515 GCF_000412655.1 Myotis brandtii | reverse complement strand
AAACTCAACAAAGAAGAATCAAAAAACCTGAATAGGCCACTAACTACTGAAGAAATTGAAACAGCGTTAAAAAATCTTCCAGCAAACAAAAGCCCTGGTCCACATGGCTTTGTAGGGGAGTCCTACCAAGCTTTCAAAGAAGAACTAAAACCTATCCTCCTCAGACAATTCCAAAAAATTCAAGAGGAAGGCACACTTCCAACCTCTTTCTATGAAGCCAGCATTACCCTAATTCCAAAACCAGATAAAGATACCACAAAAAAAGAGAACTAAAGGCCAATATTCTTGATGAACATAGATGCCAAAATCCTCAACAAAATTCTAGCAAGTTGGATACAGCAATACATTAGAAAGATCATGCACCATGACCAAGTAGGATTTATTCCAGGGATGCAAGGATGGTACAATATCTGCAAATCAATAAATGTGGTACATCACATAAATAATCTGAGAGACAAAAATCACATAATCATATCATTCGATGCAGAAAAAAGATTTGACAAAATCCAACACCC
>NW_005353708.1:0-750 GCF_000412655.1 Myotis brandtii | reverse complement strand
AGTGTGATCTCATTAAGGTTTCAACTTAGGCTTCCTTCTCATGTATTTATTAGCCATTTGGATTGAAAAGAAGTCCTCTTCTCAAATGTAAATATTGGTAGGAAAGTTGTGGGTTGATGAGATGGCTTCCCTTTTAGCTCAGGGAGGATCACCCGGTGATTCTCAAAAGGGAGGGTGTGTGACCGCCTCGGGCAGTGGTCGCCAACCGGTGGTCCGTGGACCACTGGTGATCCATGAGGTCCGGAAGGTTGGTGACCGCTGGCCTAGGGGACATGTTGGGTTGTCACAAGGACTGGGGAAACACAGGGGTAGACACTGAGAAGCAGAACTTTCTAAAAGTATGGTTAAGTCTCCCTTGACAAAGAATTGTTCTGCCAAAACGGCAATGTCCTCACTGAGAAACTCACACGGAGGTGATGGAAATAAGTGTCTGTACATGCAAAAGGCACCATTGTCTGAGGAAGATGATGGGGTGGGGTGGGTGCTGGTTACATGTGAGGACTTGATGGGTTTGCTTCACTTGACTCAATGTCTGTATCTTTTACATCTGGAAAGTCACTTGCTGTCTCTGAGACTGTGCTTTGGCCATAGGATAGATGGGAGGCTCAGCTGAAAGCAAAACAGAGTCTGGGTTTGAGTAGTTAGGAAAATGCATAACAAGAGACTCATTAAATAACCTAACATAACACAGCCTTCCGATTCCAGTACAACCTTCACCACCATCCTTTATATTTGTATGGCACACCCTGC
>NW_005353707.1:5647-6768 GCF_000412655.1 Myotis brandtii | reverse complement strand
CCAGCCCCTCCTCCTTAGAAGAGAATGTTCTCTCTCCCAGTTTCCTCTCCCCAGCCTATAGATTCTGTAGAGCAGCCAGGGAGGGAGGACTCACATCATGAATCCATCTCCCCTCTCCTTTCTGGGGTTCCCTGGACATCCGGGTGCAAGCGGCCTGGTGGAGAGAGCCTGACCCCTTTCTCCAGGGAGGAAACCCTGCCGACCTCCCCCATCAGCGTCCTCATTCCTTCCCCTGGCTGGTCAGGGGTGAGGAAGGGGATGCACAGATCCCAGCAGAGAGTCTCAGATGTGGGTCCAGGTACTCACGCGCCATGTTCTGCTTCTTTGTCCACCCTGCAGGGGAAACAGAGGGGTCGGTGAGGCGGGTAACCAGGGACCCCAGAAACCTGTGTGGTGGAGGATCAGGACTTACTGAGCTCATCCTGCAGCTTCTCTGGAAATAAGCAGAAAGAGAAGGTGCTGTCATGGGGATGGAAGTGGGGAACCCGCTCAGTGGGTGGGCGGCCTGGGGCAGGGAGGTCCCAGTCACCTGCAGCCAGGCCTCACCTTTGGCGATTCGCTCCCTCTCCTTCTCCTCGTTCAAGTCCCTGATTCTCTTGTGTTGTCGCATGAAGAACACCGCCCCAACCAGGATTAATAACAGAGCCAGAAGGGTCACCCCCACGGCCACCTGCCACGGCTTCGCACAGGAGAAGAAACCTGCGGAGGGAAAGCCTCAGCTGCTCGCCGGAAGGGTCCCGGGGGCTCCAGGAGGGGAAGCGACATTTCTCTTCCCAAAGTGCCCAGAAGTCTCCCGTCACACAAACTAGTGTCCTAATGTCTGGCTCTCACATGGGAACAGTTAGAACATAATGTACATACAGTCATTGGTGTCTCCTCTCCACGCCCTCCCCCGTGTATCAGCGTCTCATCAAGGGCTTAACCTGCTGACTCAGAAGGTGACCTTTGGGGCTGGAGAGCTGGGGTCACATTCAGGGTCTTCTCCCTGAGCAGCTCTGTGACCTTGAACCAGTGACTTAGCCCTTCTGTCCTCAGTGTCCTCATCGGCAGAGCATGAAGTTAATGCTCTAAAGTCCCTGACACGACGTCAGTGCCATGCGAGAGTTTATTCATTTTAAAAA
>NW_005353707.1:0-769 GCF_000412655.1 Myotis brandtii | reverse complement strand
TCATGGAACAGCAGCATCAGACAAGGATGCTTTGTCCCTGTGATGGGTCAGGACAAAACAAGACCACTCAGTCATCAGGTCTGAACACAGAATAACACATGAACAGTGTGCAGACCACAGCAGTGAGCAATCACCCCCTGTCCTAGGTGTGAGTGACCAGTTACCCCCACACCCTCCTGACAGCATCTGGTTTAGAGCAAAGCCCTCCTTCCATAAACCCTCCCCTGGCCCCCATCAGCCCAATGTTACACCAGTCTCCCTGACACCCCCTCATGGGGACACCCCATGTTTCCACACTGTGTGTTCTCCTCACTGCAACTAGTCCTGAGCTCAACTTGTTCAACTGCAGGTGCGATCCTGGGGTCTTGGTTGAGGTAAATGGCAGCACAGGTGATGTCCCTGCTGCTCAGCCTCCCTGGACCCACAGCAGCGAGCACCCGGGGGGCCCAGGTCCACTGCCTGGAACACAGCTGAACCCACTCAACTGTGTGCCCCCCAGAGGGGAGGTTTCCTGCCCCGACCCCACATCCCTGCTGAGACCCTGGTGGCTGCAGGAGGCATGTCTTTACATGTTTCAGGAGGAGTCCTTCCTGCAGGAAAACCTGTGTCTGTCAAGGGCCCAGGGAAGCAGAGGTGGAGGAGGGAGGCAGGTGCTGGGGTGTAGGCAGAAGTCTGTGAGGTGGGCTTGGAGCCTGTGCCCCCAGACCCCACAGAAGAAGGAGCTCAGCACAACCTCAGACTCACCTGCAACCTTCAGCTCCACCTGGGC
>NW_005353706.1:2244-3414 GCF_000412655.1 Myotis brandtii | reverse complement strand
TCTCTCTCTGAAAAAAAAATCAATAAAAACATATTTTAAAAATAATAAAAAATTTACTTAGATATTGTTATGCCGCATGACTTGAGCTAAGCATAATATGCAAATCAACTGAAGAGCAGAACGACCGTCCTGACGACCAAGGTGGGTGCGATGTGATTGGTCGTGGCCCCTGCCATCACCCCATGATCACCCCAAAGAGGGAGGCCCAGACCACCAACGCCCCCCCCACCACCCACCATTTGATTGCCCCACTGGCCTGAGCCTCCCTCTGCAGGGCGATCATGGGGTGATCAATCGCATTGCACCTGTCTTGCTAGCCTGGCGCCAGTGCATGTCATAGCATGGTGGTCCAGAAGGTCATTCTGCTATTCGGCCATTCGGTCAATTTGCATATTATGCTTGTACTATTATAGATAAGTTAAATTTAAGTCTTTTATCCATTTTGAATTCATTGTTATGTGTGGTGTAAATTGGTGTTCTAGTTTCATTTATTTTGTATGTGCCTGTCCAATTTCCCCAACATCATTTTTGAAGAGATTGTCTCTACTCCATTGTATGCTGTTGCCTGCTTTGTGTAATACTAATAGACCAGAATGCTGTGGGTTGATTTATTGGGTTCTGTTCTGTTCCATTGATCTATATGACTGTCCTTATGGCAGTATCAGGCTGTTTTTATTACAGAAGCTTTGTAGTATAATTTGATATCAACTGTGTTCTTCTTTGTCAAGATTGCTAGGTTATTCAGGGTCCTTTTTTGTCATTGTTCATATAAAATTTCAGAATATTTGTTCTAGATCTGTGAAACAAATTGATGGTGTTTTAAGAGGTGTTGCATTGAATCTATAGATTTCTTTGGGTAGGTATGAACATTATAATGATGTTAATTCTTCCAATCCATGAACACAGTATATGTTTTCACTTATTTGTATTTTACTCTATTTCTTTTTTCAACATCCTGTAGTTTTCCAAATACAGATGTTTTAACTCTTTGGTTAAGTTTATTCCTAGATATCTTTTGTTGTTGCTGTTGCAATGGTAAATGGGAATATTTTTTTTAGTTTCTCTTTCTGAAAGTTCATTATTGATGTCTAAAACTGCCATTGATTTCTGCATGTTAATTTTGTATCCTACTGCTTTGCCGAATTCATTTATTTAATCTAGTAGTTTTTT
>NW_005353706.1:0-1556 GCF_000412655.1 Myotis brandtii | reverse complement strand
CAATTTTTAAAAAAATATATTTTATTGATTTTTTTACAGAGAGGAAGGGAGAGGGATAGAGAGTTAGAAACATCAGTGAGAGAGAAACATCAATCAGCTGCCTCCTGCATACCCCCTACTGGGGATATGCCCTCAACCAAGGTACATGCCCTTGACCGGAATCTAACCCAGGACCCTTGAGACCACAGGCCGACGCTCTATCCACTGAGCCAAACTGGTTAGGGCTCCTCTTGTAATTTTTGAAATAGTTTGAGGATAGGTTTTAGTTCTTCTTTGAATGTTTGGTAAAACTCGCCTATAAATCCATCAAGTCCAGACTTTTATTTGCTGAGAGTTTTGTGACTACTGCTTCAATTTCATCAGTTGTTACCAGCCTATTCAGGTCTTGTGATTCTTCCAGATTGAGTTTTGAAAGATTGCATTTTCCAGAAAGTTACCAATTTCACCCAGGTTGTTTAGTTTGTTGGCATATAGATATCCACAGCATTTCCTAACAATCCTTTGTGTTTCTGTGGTGTTAGTTGTTACTTCGCCCCTTTCTTTTATGATTTTATTTATTTGGGTCCTCTGATTTTGTTTCTTGATGAGTCTGGCTGTAGGTTCATCAATCTTGTTTATCTTTTCAAAAATGAGCTCTAGGATTCATTGATCTTTTATATTGTTGTGGTGTTTTTATTTTTTAGTCTCTATGTCATTTATTTCCACTCAGATCTTTATT
Organism: Myotis brandtii; assembly: GCF_000412655.1. Lineage (NCBI taxonomy): Eukaryota > Metazoa > Chordata > Mammalia > Chiroptera > Vespertilionidae > Myotis > Myotis brandtii. The sequence goes on along the minus strand of NW_005353706.1, from coordinate 838 downwards.
ATTTCCTTCCTTCTACTTACTCTGAGCCTTACTTGTTGTTCTCTTTCTGTTTTTTTTTAAGTTATAGGGTTAGATAGTTTAATAGATATATTTCTTGTTCTTGAGGTAGGTCTGTAATGCTCTGTACTTCCCTCTCAGGACCATTTTTGCTGTGTGCCATAGATTTGGGGTTGTTGCATGTTTATTTTCATTCGTTTCCAGGAAGTTCTTTATTTCTTCCTTGATATCATTAGTAACCCATTCATTGTTTAATAGCATGCTATTTATCCTCCATGTGTTTAAATGTTATTGAGAGTTTTTATTGATGTTGATTTCTAGTTTTAAGCCATTGCGATCCAAGAAGATGGTTGGTATGATTTCAATCTTCTTGAAATTGTAGAGACTTGTTTTTTGTCATAACATGTGGTATATCTTTGAGAATGTTTCATGTGCACTGGAGAAGAATGTATATTCTGCAGCTTTTGGATGAAATGTTCTGTAATATCAATTAAATCCATCTGATGTAGTATGTCCTTAAGGTCACTGTTTCCTTTTTAATTTTTTGTCTGGAAGATCTATCCAGTGTAGTCAGTGGGTGTTAAAGTCCCCTACTATGATTGCATTGCTGTCTATCTGTGCCTAAGTCCTGCAAGTGCTTTTTATATATTTAGGTGCTCCTATATTGGGTGCATATATGTTTACCAGGGTTATATCCTCTAGTTGGATTGATCCCTTTATTATTACTAGTACAGTAGGTCCTCGGGTTACATCGGAGATCCATTCCTACAGCAGGACATAACGCAATTTTCACCGTAAGTCACAACCCACCTACATAAGCCCCTATGTCAATCACATGGAG
>NW_005353705.1:605-1637 GCF_000412655.1 Myotis brandtii | reverse complement strand
CTCCCTCATCCTGATTCATCTGTAACTGATTTCAGGTGGCCTCCAGGCTTGCAACCGGCCTGGGCTGAGACAAGGGGGCCGGGGGTGTTAGCAGTTATGCTACTTACTAGCTGCAGACCGCTAGAAAAGTGGAGGAGGAACAAAGCTGAAGTCCACAGCCGCCCTGGTGATTTAGAACTGTTTGCTAGGCAGACTCAGCCTCTGAGAGCCAGGTCAAAGAAGAATGCCTGAACTGCCCACTGCGGCCCTGAGAGAAGAGGCAGCAGCGAGAGAGTGGGGAGAACAGGGGCTGTTGCCGGCGGTGCAGCTAAGGGTTCGCGGGCGCGAGCAGCTGCAGGCGAGCGCTTCGCTGCCGGCTACATCCAGTGCATACATGAGGTGCACACGTTCGTATCCACGTGCCAGGCCATCAACGCCACCGTCACCGCCCAGCTCCTGAACCACCTGCTTGAGTCCATGCCACTGTGAGAGGGCAGCGGCTTCCAGGATTTGCTGGGGGATTCTCTGGCTGGGCCCCCGGGAGACCCTAGGCAAAGCAGCTGGCTCACAGGAGGGGCTGATATCCCCTTCCAGTGCACTCCCTTGGAAGAGGCCTGATTGCTGCTCTGCCACAAAGAGAACTGGTAGAAAGGCAAGAAAGCCGGGCCCTGTAACTAATAAACAGGGTTCACAAAAGGGCACTCTCCCTGGACCTGGGAGCCATCGGGACTTTGGGATTCTCCAAGGGAGGGGGAGTCTGGCTCAGATACTGGCCGAGGCATTGTTGAGTTGGGAGAACCAGAGGCTGTGTATTGAACTTGTAGACTGGAGTTTGCTGGGCAGAGGTCCAGGCCCAGTGGTATAGGGGTTAAGCTACCTGTGTACAGCAAAACAACTTTCTCCTGTGCCAGAATACATTTTAAGGAAATTGGACAGACTGTGTTTATCGCTAGAAAGAAGGACTGGCCACAGTGCACAGCCCTGACAGTGACCTGCAGAAAACTGTATAATAGACTCAGGTGATGCCTGCATCTTCATGGACATGGCTCCAAA
>NW_005353705.1:0-275 GCF_000412655.1 Myotis brandtii | reverse complement strand
GTTGGCAGCCTGTATACTGTCTTGCAGGCCTGCGTGACCATGCCCATGTCAGGGGTAGTACAAACCTCAACTGTAGAAAACTGGAAAAGGCCTGTTTGGAATAGAAGGTCTGAGGCATGATTATGCATAGAAAGAAGGTTTAAATGCTAATTTAAAAGTACAGGCCAGTAAGCCAGAGAGAGTAAATAATTTATATTCTGCCTCCCCAAACAGAGGGTAAATAGTTATGCCAAAGTATTTAGGGGGGACTGATAAAAGAAATCCAACAGTTACTG
>NW_005353704.1:296630-306323 GCF_000412655.1 Myotis brandtii | reverse complement strand
GTTAGCTGGCAGGAGCCTGCGGTGGCCCGGAGGTCCCGCGCTGGGCTCGGCTGAGAGCGCGGACGCCTGTGTCCTCCGCGAGCACGAGGACTCCTCCCACTTTGTGGGGTGATGACCAGGACCTTCCTGGGACCAGGGACCCTCTAAGAGTCCCTCGTTCTCAGAGAGATGCAGCCAGAGATGGAAGATGCTGCTGAGTGTCTGAGACCGTCGCCATTTCAGTAGCTCTAAGAGATGTTATGGTTCTTTTCTTTCTCCTTAAAAAGACTTTTTTACTACTCGTAAGCATGTATGCATATCATGTTTTATACCAGTGGTTCTCAACCTTCCTAATGCCGCGACCCTTTAATACAGTTCCTCATGTTGTGGTGACCCCCAACCATAACATTATTTTCGTTGCTTCTTCGTAACTAATTTTGCTACTGTTATGAATCGTAATGTAAATATCTGATATGCAGGATGTATTTAGGCGACCCCTGTGTAAGGGTCATTCGACCCCCAAAGGGGTCGCGACCCACAGGTTGAGAACCGCTGTTTTATACAGTGCAAACCTTTTAGTACTTGGGTATGTGGTTTGCACCCCCAATTACACTGTCCCTCTCCCTGGAGGTCCCATGATGCTCAGGAAAGACAGGCCATCGGCTCCTGCATCCCAGCCAACCAAAGGGCTTCCCGATGTAGTTTCCAGTCACTGCTCAGAGCTACCACAGACCTGAGCTGCCGGGTCGTCACTGAACAACCACGTTGAGCATATGGTTTTGGCCTGGTGACCAGTTTTAATGTCTCAGTCCTGAGCGGATAGAATTTTAACCTAAACGATATCTCTACACGCTTTCTGCCTCTAAATATATGTATTTTAAAAGACAGCTGAAGGCTAGAATGAGTCAGTTGCCTGTGTTTGGCCACAGCAAGCCTCCCAGCCTCCTGGGTCAGCGCTGCAGGCCACTGGGGCGCGGCTCCCGCTGTGCCGAGCACAGAAAGCAGCCCAGCTGGGATGGAGGCCCCGCTGTTGACAGATGTTTCTCCTTATCTTGTTTTCACATCAGTTGCAACTCAGGTCTGTTCAGAACAAGCGTGGGTGGGGGTTCCTCCCACCCTGCCCTCTGCTAACTGTTAAAGCAAGAGGGTGCTTTATCATATTGTTTTTCAAGTAAAGATCAGCACAGTAGTTGGTGGTTGCCATAGGTCACTGGAGGGCTTTGTTGATTGCCAAGCAAAGCCATCCAAGCTCGGGACCACATCCACGCCCACACGTCACCGGATTGTGGTGACTGGGTGGACGGCTGCTGGACATTAGGTAGATCTCAAAACATCTAAACTACATTTTCAAACTCAAGTAATTGGACAGTTTTTTCAAATCAATTTCCAGGAATTATAGCATGCAATGAACCACTAACATTCCAATTGCACTTTTCAATCCACGAAGCACTTTTACATATATGATTATTCCCATGTTACAGATGAGAAAACGGAAGCTCAGAAATATTGAGAAATTTTGGCCGAAGCCTTGTGTTTTGTGGCCAGTAGTGACTGAGGCAGCTACAAACCAAACCCCAGCCTCCTGCCTTCCAGTTCTGAGTCTTCCTCTACCATCCTGCCTCACATTTGTTTCCGTCTTTTTGTCCAAATTGAATTCTCCACTTGCTGCTTCAGCATATAGTATCTCAGGCCTTGCTAGTTGTGGTCTAGGGGCTACAATCAGACATGTAAGACAATAGAGATTAACCCATTTCATCACTGTAGATCCCTAGTTTACAGCAATTTAGAGATAGGGTCAAGGAAAGCACTAGTGTTTGCTGGGCAAGCAGTCGCTATGCTGGGAGCTTCCTGGGCCTGTCACGCATGAGGGCACATATTTGCACACCTCCCGGTTCCTGCATCACATGGCAGACGATTGCACTGGAGCTTGGAGATACAGGGAACTTGCCCGAGGTTGTGTAACAAGTAAGTGGTGGAGCCTGAATTGAAACCTAGGCTTGCCTAATCCCAAAGCCGGCCCGTCCGCCCCATTCTGTGATGGGGACACCGTGGCGGAGGGACTGCCATGGCCTCAGCAGCACAGCCCAGTCCTCTGCCCAGCACACCCACAGGCCTAGGCAGGTTCTCTGTCCCATCAGATAACATCTGCCAACCCTGCAGGCAGCCCTCTCCCCTCACCTACGCCCCTGAGGTCATGAAAAGTTTTCTGCAATTCACATCAGCCATTGAGTTCTGCCTCCTGTTGCTCTCCACCTTCCAGAAACCCTCCATGCCCCTCATCTGGGCTTTGACAAACGTTGCTGACAAGTAACCTCATTTGATCCATTTGATCAGTAGGATTCTCCCTGCCTGACAATAAGGTGCGAGGGCTGGCTTTGGAGACTACAGGGAAGTAAGGATCACTTCAAGCGAAAGTAGAGAAAGGTGCGCTCTATGCTCAATGTTGTCCATTGTCAGTGGGCTCCAAGACACAGTGTGAACAGCGCCGACCTGCGTGAAAGCCCAGGCAGGTGTCCGGTGGCCACCAGCTCGGAGGCACTACCACCCAGGCCCAGGGGCACCCTGGCTGCCATGTGTGGGGGCTCCGTGGGGTCCTACAAAGGCCAGACCTAAAGCCAGCTTACCAACCCAGTGTTCACACCTCCACCCGACTCTCCTTACACCCTGTACTCCCCACCCCTTTGGAAATGTTTTGCTTCTTTCTCCTCTGATGCTCATTTTAGCCGGAAGTTGTGTGTATAAATGTGTAATATTTGCAAACCATCAGTCCCAAACTTCTTGGTCCCACAGGCCTCAGGGCCAGGAGAGGCGGAGGGTTTCATGGAAGGGACTCCGTCCAGAGGTGTCTGCTCTAGAGAGCTGTTCTATGTGACCCGCACAGCAACGCTTCTCTCACAGAGAAGACAGGCTCCCGTGGGAGGGCCACGCGCGCAGGGTCCCCGCAGCGGGTCACCGAGCAGGAGCAGCGTCCAGCCTCCGGGAGCACATGCTCTGTCCGCTGTGCTGCGCCACCTGCCGCCCAGTGCTGCCCCGCGGCTCACCCGGGAGGAGCATGTGGGGCACAGGCTGGGTTCGAATCCCGCTCAGCAGCGTCCTGGGTCCCGCAATCTCTGTGCTGCCTCCTAGTCTGTAAGTAATAGCATCTGCCTTCCATAAGATTGAGAAACACACCAGATGACAGAGTTTCCATGTTTTGTGATGTATTAAGCTCCACATAAATGATGTTATTTAACTTTGAAAATTGATTAAGGAATTGACAATGGTATCCACAGCCCAGTGGTAGAACTGGTCATTAGCCAATCAGGAGCTTGATTCACCTGGACTTTGGGTCTCCCGTCAGGTACCAATCAGAGCATCCTTCCCCCTCTTCCTCCCTCTCTCCCTCCCAGGCAGGACTGCTCCCTCCTTCCCTCCCTCCCTCCCTCCTGGGCAAGACTGCTCCAAGGTGCAGGGCCTCCCAGACCACACTCACTGGGCCTCCACTCAATAAGTTTAACATTTCTTTTTAATTTTTTCATTTTACTTTTTCAATTAAAAATTTCCTGAGCTCATCTTACTGCTCTCATAACTTCTGATCATTACCTGTCATCGTGCTGTGAGCAGGGGGATGGGCTGGGAAGGGATTGCAAAGCCTCCCCTGGGTTTGCTTTTCTCAGGAAACGTGAGAAGCGCACTCGGACTCAGCGCCTGCGTGTGCTGAGGGTTCCAGGGAAAGACCCTCTGCTCACACTCAGCCAGATCATCCTGTTTCATCACAAAAAGATATCAGTGCTGAGGGTGATATCTTTGGTTTTCCATTGGAAATGCCCGGTCCGTGCATCCTAACCCGCCAGCCGGCCTGGCCGGCCTGCATGGCTGTGCGTCTGCTCTGTCTGCTTTGAAGTTCTTGCTTCTTTGTCCGAGGACATTAAAAACTCCAGTTGTATCTTGGGGGGGGGGGGGGTTTAAGCACTTTACCAATTGATTTTGGATTATAAAGAAACAAAAAGACAGTAAGAAATGGTCTAATTGTGTTTCATTTGGGGGGGCCTGTAGCTCGAAGTCCCAGGGTAATTAACACAGGGCAGCGGGTTAGAGGTTCCGGCCTCAAGGGCAGTGGGAGAACCTGCGTGGCACGGAAGTAATGAGCTAAGTGTCTAATGAGAGCGAGGCACCTGCAGGGACAGCTTCTGCGGTTGCTCGATGGGACGGGAGCCTCTTCACACTCACAGTTTCCGACATCGTGGGTGTTGCACACGGGCCTTGCTCTTCCTCCTGACACCCCTCTTGTCCCTGAGCTCCCTAGGGTTACCCGGGGCCATAGGCTGGCATCTACACGCACCCCCAGAGCACCCTGGCAACCCACTGCTGCTCACCAGTGGGGGGGCTGTGGAGCTGAGAATAAGACCAATTCTTCCCTCTGACTGTCCAGCCGAAATGTCTCTGCCTCCATCTCAACCTGTCCTGACACCTTTGGCCCAAACACAACAGGTCATCTCCCCCTCGGAGCCCCTCCGAGCTCCGGGGCCTGTGCTGCCCCCACGGTGTACCCCTGACTCCGGGAGCCCGTCTCCCTCAGGCCTGACATGGGGCTCACGAATACCAAAGTGTACACTCAGCAGAGACGATCACCAAACACCCCAAGAGGACACGTGTCATTTGTTTCTCAGAAATGGACTTATTTGCTTTAAGAATGAATCCAAGTCTAACAGAGTGTAGTGCGAGGAGACGTTCCATCCAGGACACGGAGGCTTTGGCCTGGAGAGATGGGAGAGTGTAAACCAAAGACCTGTGGAAAGTGCTCAAAGGAGGGCGGGAACGTCATCACGTACAGTACGATACAGGACTCTGTCCCCAGGAGGCCTAGGGCTCCTTGCTTTCCTTGTGGGAGGTCAGGTTGGAGGCTTCACAGAAGCCCATTACAAGAGATTCTAGAAACCAAAAATGTGTCTGGACTTTTTGGGAATAGATAAAACATGAAGCAAGAAGAAGAACCATCAGATTTTAACTCAGAGAAAATGTGTATTTCCCTCCCTCTTCTGTGGACTGTATTAATGCCATTAAAACGAGGAAGAGGAATTGCTATGACACGCACTCCCACTCCTGGTTTGCATGTATTCGTCATTCATTTATGCATTTATTCACTTGCTCATTGAACGCATCACTCACTCCGAGGGTGGGCGCCCTGTCCGGTTCTTCCCTCTGTCCCCTGAGTGAGGCCCACACGAGGTACTTAGTACCTGGCCGTTGAACCGGGTTGGTTGCAGACATGCCACACACTTCTTTGAAATTTCTTTTTATTTTTTAAAACAATGATGAGTCAAACAATCCATATCCCCTTAGAAAATACGGGAAAGTGCACCTGATTAATCATCATAGACTACGTTTTGAAACTTTTGAGACTTGGGCAGTAATTGATTTTAAAAACAAGTTTATATCATGTCTCCATAGAAGTGCTGAGACACTGAGAATCAGTGGGCGCCTGAGACTCCAGGGTTCTTGGCATAAACATAGAGCATCGTGTGACTGTACTTCTGAGACTCGCTCTGTGAGGTTGAGCCTCCTTCCTCCAGGACACAGAAGATGCCTGGCTGAGCAGCTCTAACAGGAGAGGACTTGGGGGCCTGGTATTGGGTTAGGGGTGATGGGAGAGCACAGTTTTTAGGGCAGAAGAGATCCTGGTGGCATGAGCCCTGGGAGGTGCCCTCTTAGACCTGGTGTCCATGGCATGTGCCCTATGGGCTTCAGTGTGGCTGTTCCTCCCTGTCTTCATGGACAAGGATGTCTTGGCCGAGGGGCCGTTGCCCCTTACAAACCAGCACCCATGTCCCGAATGACTCACTGGAATCGGACCTCAGCCTGCCGTGGTCAGGGCGCCTGTGACCCGCAGGTCCCATGGAGAGCAAAGTGAAGTTTTGCCCGTAGGTGCGAGTGCTCCGGAGGCTGTGTGTGAACTCAGAGAAACCGGAGCTGGTTGGCGTGTTACCCGGGGCTCAGAAGTACAGTCACACGAGGACTGGGGCTCAGTCCTCGGCTTGGGCACCCTGAAGCCTGCCAGCCTGTGTTCTGATTTAGCCAAGTGCGGAGCAGCTGAACCACAGCTGCCCCGGGTCTTCCCCCGAGAAGGAGCTGGAAAGCACCTGCTGCTCATTCACGTGCTGCAGACGCCTCGTGACAGGGCAGAGGACAGTGGGTGTGGGTGGTGTCGGGTGGGGCTGGTGGGCTGAGTGGGGGACCCGAGAGGCTTCAGCTGCAGCAAAGCTGAGAGAGCTGCCCCCTCCTCAGGCTGTTCTGCAAACAGCTGTTTCTATTCCTTTTCAAATGGAGAACTTGGTCCCAGGGTTGCTTTAGGACTGCATTTTCTAGAGGTGGCAGAGGTGGCAGAGGGTAGAGATAGTCAACTCTCTTGTGTGTTCTTTATTTTGGGTTAGAAGAAAGGAAAAGACAGTCCCCTGGAGGAAAGGCCTTCTACCACGCCCTCCTGCCTCACTCAGTCCTCAGAGGCAGGTGTCCTTCCTTTGGATTCCTGATGTTGGAATCCAAAAAGGATCAAGAAGTTCTGTGGTGGAAGCAGTTGACTCACTGAAACCCCAGGTGTGGCATTAGTCCCCACAGGTCACCGTGGGGCATGGGCACACCTGCTGGACTGGGTCTGCACCTCGGGCACCTGGGGCTGTTCATAGGAGTCAGAGCGTCCATCCTGGAGACAGAAGGCAGAGTCCCTCCGTAGCTGTAAAGCTCTGGTTCTTAGTACCACCCCGGATTCAGGTCCAGGGTTCAGGACTTGAGAAGATATAGCTTCTTTGGAAGAATCCATCTGTCCCCTCTCAACAAAGTTGAAAAAAACAGATTTGAGGATGCTCTCCTGAGCTAGCCTTTCAGCGCTTCTAGAACCTGAGCACTCAGAGGAGGGAGTGCAGAGGCCTTGCTTGTACATCTGGCTGCTGTGGGAGAGGCAGCTTGCTGCCAACAATCTGCGTTCACCAGAGTGTACATTGCACATGTTGCTCTGGCACCTGGCACCCTGGACAGGGATTCCCTTAGGGAAGCACAGATCCTCATAACTGGATGCATTGGAGCGGGTGGCTAGTATGGGGATAGCCTTCAGAATAATGAGTTTAGGCTTGTTCTCCTGATGATGGGATCCAAGAGGGAGGGAAGTCTTTCAGAACTGTTTATGGTGGTTACAGAAATCCTCGCCTGGAAGGAGTACCAAGAAGTCATACAGGGTGGGCAAAAGTAGGTTTTAGTTGTGAGCACATGAAACAGAGTTTATTTTGTATTATTATTTATTATTTAGAGGCCTGGTGCACGAATACGAATCCAGTGGGGTCCCTCGACCTGGCCTGTGGGGATGGGGCCGAAACCAGCTCTCCGACAACCCCCGAGAGGTCCCAGATTGTGAGAGGGCAGTTCTTGGGTGACGCTCCCCAGAATCGGGCACCCTCCTCTCTGGTTCTGGGTGGGTCACCTGAGAACCACAGCTGCCAAGTCACCACAGCTCAACAGCTCCTGAGTTGAGTGTCTGCCCCCTGGTGGTCATTGTACATCATAGCTACTGGTCAAATACTCGGTTGCTTAGGCTTTTAAATGTATAGATGGCAAGAGAGGGGAGGATATTATATTATTTTCCATGCAAAGAACTGTAAACCTACTTTTGCCCCGCCCTGTATGTACACAGAACTGATAACTTACAGTTGGGTTTATATACGGAAAAGGGACTGGACTATAAGAGGGAGACTCTCAGCTGCACATTGTCCATGTGCTGAGCAAGGATGGCACCGATCCAGGTGAAGGAAAGGCTTAGTCTCTACCTGACCCTGCCAGGGCCGATGGGCTGAAGTCTTCAATCAGGTGTTGGTGCCTAATTCTTTCAATGTTGTCATTAGTCCAAAGTGAAAAGAGCAAAATAAACAGTTTCGGTGGGAAGTTCCCAGATGGTCTTCCTCGGGAAGAAGAGACCTTTATTCTGAAATTGTACCCTTCCTGCCATTTTAGTATTGAAACATCCTGTCTTCTGTGAATTAATTGTGATCATCGGTAGCAGGAATTTTAGATGAAGATTCTTACTTGAGCTTGGTTAATTGGAGTGTTGTCCATACGCCAAGGGGTCATGGGTTTGATTCCCAGTCAGCGCATATGCCTGGGTTATGGGTTCCATCCCCCAAGGGGGCACATGTAGGAGGTGGCCAATCAATGTTTCTCTCTCACATCAATGCTTCTCTTTCTCCCTCTCCCTCCCTCTTTCTCTAAAATTAATAAAAAACATATCCTTGGGTGAGGATTAAAAAATAAAATACAATAAAAAGATTCTTACTTGAGAAAATTAAAACTGAACAGTCCCATGTGATTCACTCCTACCCCACTGACCTGTTTTCAAAGTAATTGGTCCATAAAATGCAAATATCTGGGACCAACTGGTTTACCCATACCATACGCCGCCAGGCAGATAAAATTTTTCTGCTCCCTATCCTGAGAGAAGACCCTACATCCCTATTCGGCAGGTTTTTCCAGTACTTTCCTCCCACCCCTGATGGAAAGTTGTAACCTTTCCCTAGTCTGTGCCTTCGTTGTTTGATGCCCTCATTCCTTTTCTCTCCCCTGTGAAACCTTCTAGATACTCTTGCAAGACAGTTAACTTGCCTCTTCCTCCTCTGGACTGCCTATGGGCCTTGTCCCTATTTTGTTACGATGATAAATGATAGTCATTTGAATGAACTTCTTTCTCACTAAGCTGTGTCCATTAAAGACATTTCAAAATTAAGAAGGTATCTTTTATCTTTTTTTGTCATTACTAAGTACAATGCCTGATAAATATATATATATATTTGTTGAATGAATAAGCATCCTAAATCAGGTTGCAGTTAAAGCCTACTAACTTGTTGATTTTCTTGGGTAGCAATAAATAGCTAGTCTCTTATATTAAAACTAGAGGCCTGGTGTACCCATTCATGCATGGGTGGGGTCTCTCAGCCTGGCTGGAGATTGAGGCCTATCAGGGGGCCAGCCAGCCAGGGGGAGGGACCCTGGGAGGTTGGCCTGGGGGGGAGGGACTGCGAGAGGTTGGCCTGCCAGTCCCCACCTCCTGATCGGGACCCGGGCGGAGGGGCCATGGGGGGCTGGCTGGCCGAGGGGAGGGGCCACAGGAGGTTGGCCGGCCAGGGGGAGAGGCTGTGGGAGGTTGGCTGTGGGAGCGCACTGACCACCAGGGGGCAGCTCCTGCATTGAGCATCTGCCCCCTGGTGGTCAGTGCACAGCATAGTGACTGGTCAACCGGTCGTTCCAGTTGTTCGGTTGTAATGGTCACTTAGGCTTTTATATATATAGACTAGTAGCCCGGTGCACAAACATTTGTGCACGGGGGGCGGGGCTCAGTTATTAAACATTTATCAGCACAACACTGACCACATTGGTGGTGGTGGTCTTGTCAGAATGTGTTATATTATGCAGATGAAAATCTATTTAAACAGATTTGATGTAGATATTTTCAAAGATGGAAGAATTGTCCCTGTCAACTATTTTAGTTGATTCATATCTTCAGTAATTGTCATCATTGCAAAGTTTTCAGTCCCCATATGGATTGCTGGATATAATAGGTCATGCGCTGTCCCTGTCCTTTGTAGCCTTTGTTACCTTAAGGACTCTAGTTTTCCATTTATATGTTTAAGTACCAACCTTACCGGCTTAAAAATGTAAGCTTTTAACACTGCTCTCTCTGTTCCGTATCCTTCCGAT
>NW_005353704.1:290534-296058 GCF_000412655.1 Myotis brandtii | reverse complement strand
CCTTCAAATCCCTTCCACCATGCATTTCTGTTTCCCTTTTTGTTTGTTGGATTGTTCTGCTGCTCCTTCTCCTCACCCCACCACCCTTGGATCGTAATGTAAAATTCTTTTACCATGTCAAGAAATTATTAAAAATACAGATACTTTGAAAAAAAAATACAGGTACTTCTCTGAACACCGGCCGGCAGGGGCGGTTGCCTCTTCCCTGCCCCGCCCGGCTTCTCCGATCACTGGCTGGGGGGCAGGGCAAAGGCAGCCCCCAGGACCCCCTTTTGCCCTGCCACTCAGCTCTTGCCTGCCGCCTGGGTTTCCGATCACCGTCAGCAGCAGGCAGCTTCTTCCGTCCTTCCCCTTTCCCCTCCCAACATTGCACCTATGTATGCAAATTAACTGCCATCTTTGTTGGCGGTTAACCACCATCTTTGTTGGCAGGGCCCTCAGATGTGAGATGCATGACTCATCTCTGGAAATTTTACTAAATTATTTAAAGATTTATTTTCATTTGATTTTTGGTAACCTATTTGTACATTCTTTCAACAAATTTTATTGCCAAGTAAATGGTAACATTCACTTGTACCTCTCAAAAGGCCTAGAAGCTGAGCATCTCTTTGTTTGATGGTTGTTTGAGTGCTGGTCTCAGAAGGTAGTGCTCTAAGTTGTTTTTGGTTTATGTGTTCATTGATTGATTGATTGATTGACTGATTCATTGTTCAGTTGCCTTGATTTGAAAGAACATTCTCAGGGATTTAAGATAATGGAGCAATGGGGTTGCAATAACAATCGATGGGAGTTTCCTTAAAAAGGGCCCCCTGCCCTGGCTGGTTTGGCTCAGTGGATAGAGCGTCGGCCTGTGGACTGAAGGGTCCCAGGTTTGATTCTGGTCAAGGGCATGTACCTTGGTTGCAGGCACAGCCCCAGTAGGGGGTGTGCAGGAGGCAGCTGATCAATGTTTCTCTCTCATCGATGTTTGTAACTCTCTACCCCTCTCCCTTTCTCTCTGTAAAAAATCAATAAAAATATATTTTAAAAAAAGATAATGGAGAATAACCTGAGTGGTGTGGCCCAGTGGTTGAGCGTTGACCTATGAAGCATTAGGTCACAGTTTGATTCATGGTCAGGGCACATGCTAGGGTTGTGGGCTCCATCCCCAATCGGGGGTGTGCAGGAGGCAGCCAATCAATGATTTTCTTTCATCATTGATGTTTCTATCTCTTTCTCCCTCTCCCTTCCCCTCTGAAATCAATAAAAATATATTAAAGAAAAAGATAATGGGGAATAAATGATGTGGCGCAGCTTTCCAAGTCACCACAACAGGAGGAAGGTAATAGGAGTTAGAATGTCCAGGTGAATGTGCTGAGGGAAGTCAGCAGCAGCAGGAGGAAGAGGAGTGTGGGAGTGTGTGACAGTGAGGGAGTGGCGGGGGTGGGGCCCAATATTATCCGCCAGGCATGGTGCCGTCTTTTACATATATTATCTCCCTCTACATCACAGCCACTCAGGACTGCAGTCAGACGGCAGCTGGCCCTGGCACAGCAAAATGGGCAGTAAAGGTGCCCCAGCGGAAGTGGTGGTGGGGGCAGAGGCTGACCCGGGAGGGCAGACTGGGGAGAGCTGGGGGACAGGAGCCCTTCCCCAGTGTTTGCTCTCATTCCGAGAGGAGTGGGAGGGGTAGTGGAGAGGTCAGGGGAATAGCTAAGTGTCCATCTTAGGTTTTCTAGGACAATCCTAATTTTGAAATCATGCCTTTAATTGACAAGCCATAGGCAAAACATTGACCTTGATTCTTGTTTTAGAAAATAAGGTCACCAGTAAAGTCACGGGGATAGGAAGTGCGGAGCTCTGTCGCCTGAACGCATGATTCCTGGGAAGCAAGGTCTGAGCACTCTGGACTCTGCCTCCGTGTGCTGGCCAGGTTCCCCCAGCCAGTCTGAAGGGGCCCATCCACCCTCTTTAAAGCCGCTGACGAAGAGGGATCTCAGCCTGTAGTTCAGACTCTAAATCTCTGAAGCAGATATTTCTTTTGGGAGAGGGACCCCAAGCCCTGGAATTCTTAATCTTTTTAGTGCTTTGTGTTTAAGAAAAAGGAGTGGTAATTGAATCCCATTCAAAACTCCGTCTCCTTCCTTCCTTTTTCCTTGCCACCCTCTCCAGGTAGGCGTGCCCCACGAAAGTCAGCAGTCCCTGAGTGCTGGAAGCTCCCAGGACACAGGCAGGCTAGAGCCCACCTCGGGCCAGGGGGTAGCTTGGTCAGAGGTCTGAGTGGTCGGTGAGGAAGGCCAGGCACGGGAACACTCAGTGCCTGTGAGGACACACACAACCAGGAGCACATGTGCCTGTGAGTCTCCTGAGCGGCTCCCTGGGCACGTCAGCCTGGCCTTGGGCTCGGCACTCCCTCACTCTGCGTACTTGACACGGATGCACATGGGAAAAGAGCTGAGGTTTCCTGACAGAAGCGGTTTTCTGTGTTTCAGTTTGGGCAGATCCCCTGCTTTCCTGGGGCCTCTAAAATGGGGTACTGACCTTGCTCCTAATGTCTCCATATACCCCCCACAATGATGCCGTGAGGATACGGAAGGAAAACAAAGCACCGCAAGGCTGAAGAGCACCCAGGGGTGATTTTGTCCATTTTCCACCGCCGCACAGCAGTGCCCATCGAGGAGAAAGAATGCCTGGCATAGCGGCCGCCTAGGGCAGGGCCTGCAGCTCCCCTGGGTGGGAGCCAAGGTGGAAGTTGTTGTGACAGCTTTTCTTCCATTCTTTCTTTTTTCTTTTCCCCTGCATTGCTGTTCATCAAGTACTTCAGGCCATTTGGGGAAAAATTACTTCCCTCAAAATGAGGGAGCGATTTGCGGCATCTGTGACTTCCTTTTTAATTGAATCTGTTCTCAGAAAGCAGCAGCAAGTGCCAGCGTCAGCAGTAGGATTCGGCGTGCACAGTCTGAGGCGCTGGAGATAAATTGATGTGCTCTGTACACATGCAAATTGAACGGAAGCCAGATGGCCACGTTGTTCTCAAGGTCCTCTGGAGGGCAGTGGCTGATCTGAAGCTCTGGGTGAGGAGGTGGGGGGTCAGCTAACTTTCCTGAGGAGCTGCCGTGCTGGATGCACCCCCGGGGGTGGGGGGGCTGGGAAGCTTCTCCAGAGAGGGGGTCAGGTGACAGGGGCTTTCCCAGGAGCCTGAGTGGGCCCAGAGGCTCTCCTGCCTCCTTCCCTGCTGCCCAGCACAGCGGCTTAGTTGGCTCCCATCTCTTGCTCTCTCCAGCCTGGCTGAGCGCCAGGAGGGCGGCCAGGGGAGGCTGTGTCCTCCCCAGACGGTGCCCTGACGCCAAGATCTAGTGCTGGAGGCAAGCAGGGGAGACAGAGGGGTTCACAAGTCTCTTCCTACCTGTGGTGCTAACAAAACAAAACAACAAAACAAAGCAAACAGCAACCTCTGGAACATGTAAAACCCCGTGGCCTCGAGTGCAGCTTCTTGAAAGCAGCCGTTTGCAGGGAAAATGGGGATTTCTCTCCAGGGTGCCTGAGCAGTGGCCACACGGGGACGGGCACTGCTGAGCCGAGGCCCGGAGAGTTGACTGATGTTCATCTCCATCTCGGAGGCGCCTCCTTTCGGAGCCTTCATCATCGGAATTTGGAGATTGTGCTGTGCCAACCTTCCAGGCTTCTTTGGTTCTCCTTAGGCCCTGAGACTGGACAGGCAGCTGTCCTCTGGTCCTCGTTCAGGCAGGGCAGCAGAGCTCCGAGTGGGTGTCCCTCGAGCACAGGGCCAGCACCCAGAGGGCAAGAGCAGCGCCCGGGATGCAGGGAGGCCGGGTGTGGGAGGAAAAGGTCTTGTGCTCGGCGTGGCATCCAGTGGATGCGCAGAGAAACAGAGAAGGCTGTCCGACGTGAGCGTCTGCAGGCGGAAGCCCTTGGGAAGGAATGTCCTGTGAGGACGGAGGACGCAGCGTAGCTTTGGCCTCTGGGGAGTGCGTGTTACTTGTCGAATGAGGTAACTGTTAGCAAATGTGAATACACGACAGACATCCTTCATTTTCTGAGAGCCAGGCCCGAACTCTTGGTTAGAGTTTTTCAGAGAATTATAGTATTTTATTTGGGGGATTGTAGAGACTTATTCCCAAATGTGGCTACATGTCAAGATCACCCGGGGAGTTTAAAGAAAAGCAACGCGTAGACATCGAGAGTGTGTGCTGAGGACTCCGGTGCTGACATCTTGGCGAGCCTGCGGCCTGAGCTGCCCAGCGACGCAGCCAGTGGGGAGCTGCTCTATGCCGTCCATTCGGTGCTCGGATCCATCAGAAACCACCGCCACCTGGTCAGCTCACAGGCCTGACCTGAAGCCGGGGTACCACGCTCTGGAACCAGGCGCCAAGGACACTGCCCCCCCGCTCCCCACCACACACACACTTTGGGGTGGGCCTTGAGGGTCTACGTCCTTGATGGGAGCAGCTGACTGGCCAAGTCTGGGTCACCCGCCTGGGTGCTGCCTGGCAGGAAAGAGCAGGGCTCTCAGACACGGGGTGGCCCCAGCAGCAGTCCCTACAGCGCCCCACAGGGTTGCCACCAAGAGCTCGAGACTGAACCCCATCGTTGGGGATCTTCCACCTTCCAGGGCCATCCATGCTGTTTGGACATGTTTGATGTTAGAAAGTTCTTTAGGAATCTGCCCTGAAATTGCTCCCAATGGCTCTTAGTTTCAAGTCTTTTCCAAAATCCCAGCTAAGCATATTGACGAGGCATCTCAGCCTCTGCTCCTCTTCCACCCTGACGTTAACTTCCGAAGCAGCCAGAGGCAGACCATTCCCGGACCGTCCGGAGGCAGCGCGGGGCCGTGGAGAAGCCCAGGGTGGAGTCGGTCCCGCTCAGAGTCCCCGGGCAGCCTGTCAGGGGTATGTGGTCGGCGCGCTACCCACAACCCGTGGTTTCCTCACCAGTAGTACTGGAGCTACTGATGGGGCAGATAATTAAGTTAAAACAACTTATGGCGCGGGTGCAGGGAGAGTGTGGCTCCAGCAGAGGGCCAGGCAGAACAGCACTGGAGCCGGGTCCCATCACCACCTGCACGATCGTGTGCACATCACAGGCCTCTCTCCTGCTGGTCGGTGAAGTAGGCCCATGTAGTACAGGAACTGTGTCCTGGAGACAGCAACACTGAGATCCATGTCAAATGCTTACGTGCTCGGCACATAAATAGCGTTTCTTGTTGCTATTGGCTGGCGGTCCAGGTGGACCCCCGGCTGGGGAAGGGCCATGTCGCTGCCTGGGGGGAGGGTCTGCCTCTCAGTGTGTCACAGAATTTACCAGGCAACCAAAAAATGTGCAGGAGCACGGAGGCACAGGAAAAACCCGTTTATTTTCAGATGTTTCTCATGTTCTCGTACAGGACTCGGGGAGGCTGTTTCTCTCCAAATCCTGAGCAAGCCCATATGGAGGAAGCTTTCCCTTTATACCCTTTGGTTTCTTTGTCCCCCAAATATGGGATGGGACTTCCGGACCTTTCTCGGGCTTTGCAAAAAGCCCCGTG
>NW_005353704.1:288854-290404 GCF_000412655.1 Myotis brandtii | reverse complement strand
TGTCAGCATTTTGGAAAACCCTAACTTAACTCTGGTGCCGTGTCACATATAGAAATTTTTTGATATTTGCAACCATAGTAAAACAAAGACTTATATTTTTGATATTTATTTTATATATTTAAATGCCATTTAACAAAAAAAAATCAACCAAAAAAATGAGTTCGCATGTCACCTCTGACACGCGTGTCACAGGTTCGCCATCACTGCTATAGGCTAACAAGAATGTGCATTAGGTTACTGGCACAGATTCAGATTGCTAGACCCCCCAAAATGTCTAATTTTCCCCATCAAGAGCCGTGTCCGCTGCCAAGGCCCTGGAGGGGGAACTGAGGCAGCTGTGCTGTGGCCGGCAGAGGCAGCCCGGAAGCCGACGCCCAAGGTCCTGCGATGGCGTTGAGCCATAGGAGGCCATTCCCCGTCTGTCGCCAGAGGAGACAGGAGGGCTTGTGAGAAACACTGATCAGCGAGTCCAGTGCTCCCCTCCTCTTACTGCTGTCCCCACCCCCTCAGCGCACACACAGACACACCCCTGCTCTCTCTCACACTGGGAATAGTTAAAAACAAAATCCAAACATCCCACAAAAGTCTCAGAGCAGCCCGGCTGCCCGGGCACTGCCAGGTCTGCAGCCCCAAGGAGAGGCTTTCAGCCGCCAGCGTGGCCGACTCTGACTGCCTGCGGCGGGCAACACCCTCCCTCAGAGAGCGGAGGCCATGGAGTTCAAGCCCTTGAATTTTAATCAAAATCACATCAGTTTTGAAAATGCTCCAAAAATGGAGGCGACTCAGAGGCTCCTCTCCGCCTTCCCGCCGGCGGTGAGGCTGATGGAGAGGATGGGAGGTGGGTTTCCTGGTTGTGACGGGCCCCTCTGTGGTGGCCGGAGTGGGGACTCCTGGACCCGAGGAGCAGAAGGGCATCTCCACATCGACATCTGGGGGTCTGGGTGCCCTCCCACACTCAGGGCCGGTTTGCCTCGGACCCTGGCTCAGGGCGTGCGTCTGGCTGCTCTCTGAGGAGGCCTGAGCGCAGGAGCTCCGTGTGCCATCGCCCTCCTCGATAGGATGCCTGTTGTGCATCAAGTCCAGCTTTCAGCATCGCGGTGTCGGTCCAGCCGGAGGGGCGCCCGGGAGGTTTGCAGTGGGCGGAGGGGAGGAAAGACCTTCTCCCCCATCGGAGGCTCTGGGCCGGCTGCTCTGACCTCACACATGGGGGTCACAGGGGGTCGTCACTCCTGCCTCTCTTCTTTCCCTCCTGCCCAGGCACTGAGACTCGTGCCTGGTGTCCCCTGGCCCAGCAGAGGCCACGGCATAACAAGTGGGGCAAGACCTGCACCACGTGTGGGACAGGGGCTGCTCCTCGGACCAGGCCCATCTCCCGAGGTTCCCTCTGGGCTTCCTCTCTGCTGGGACTGGCTGCTCCATGAGGCCGGGCCCCCTGTCCCCAAAGTAATCTTCACACACAGCCAGACACCTGGGAGGCCCAGAGACAGGGACAGGGAGCGGCTTGCCTCCACACCCCCCCCCCCCCCAAAGGCCGGCCCCCCCCCCAGGGG
>NW_005353704.1:260783-288726 GCF_000412655.1 Myotis brandtii | reverse complement strand
CCCCCCCCCCCCCCCCCCCCCCCAAAGGCCTGCGACCTGCCCAGGAGCTGCCACCTGGAGGGAGGGGATCTTGCCCTGCACTCCCACATGACAATCCCCTGGAGCCCTGGAGACGGGTCCCCGCCCACACGCATGCTTCCTGCCCCATGGCTGCAGGTCAGTAGGGGGAGAAACACTGCACCCAGCCAAGGCCTGGGGATGCCAGGGGCTTCTCCACTGCTCTGCTCACAGCCCCTTGGAGACCATGTTTCCACTGCTGCCCCCTGATGTCGCCACAGGTGCCTCCACTGACCCCGAGGTTCTCGCTCTCCAGGAGCTGCTGTGACTGTTGGTGGCAGCTCTGTAACGAGAAGTCACAGGGGGCCTGGCCTGGTCAACCACCAGCAAATGATTTCCTGTTTCCTTCCCGCTCCCCGCACGGCCCAGCCCCCACAGACACCAGGGCGGCAATTGCTCGATGAGAATGAATTCAACTGTCAGCGGATTTCTCACCCAAGTTCTAAACACCTCCAAGAAGGTAGATGCTAAGCACCTAGTCATGTGTTTAACATGCAGTTCAGATGGAGCTGCTTTTCTTGTTCCAAAACCAAGCCCCGCAGAAGCAGGCTGGCGAGGCCTCGGAGACGCCACAGGCCCTGGGCGAGCTGCCTCACCTTTCAGGAGCCCCCGTGACCGCCCGTGGGTAGTTAATTTGCTTCGTGCGACGCATGCGAAAGCAAATGCCATAGCGCTCATCAGATCCTCGAGAGCAGTGCTTTCCATATTAGTGGGAACAGAATGGAATAAGAATATGTTTATTACAGCAGCAGAGGGATCACAGAGGGGCAGAGATTAGGTCACTTACGGGGTGCGAGTCCTGTGTCCTGGGAGGATTTATACCAGGAAGCGGATGGGTCTGCCTTCACCTTGCTGCTCCCACAGGACACAAACCCTCCAAGTGCTTGTGCAGCAAAATCCAACCTGCATTTCCTACGTGGAGGCCTGTCCTAGGCTCGCACAGTGATGCCTGTCTAACCCTCCTTCCACCCACGGGGGTGGGTGTTCTCCAAGTGTCCATTGTACAGATGGGCTAACTACTCAGTGAAGGGAAGAGTCACTGCCCAAGACCACCGGCCGGTAACTGGAGAGCCAGGAAGTCAGCGCGCCTCTGACGTTAGCTTCCTGGTGGGGTTGTTTAGATGCACACCGACGCCCACAATCCTGTGTCTGCACTGCAGTCGTCGGGGAAACTTCCTGGAGTATGTGGAATTTGGGAGTTACTTTTCAGGGATTTCAGGGATGTCAGTGATGGAAAAGGAAACCATTTAGGAAACTGAAAATGATCTGAAATTCTTTGAAAGTGTTACATTTGCTCTTGCCGCCTCCTTTCACTTCTCTCTCCTAGTCCTGCCTCTTCCTCCTCCTGAGGTGGAAACCCGGGTGTGTGGCATTAGCTCAGAGAACCCAGCATGCACCTCATCACACGAGTCAAGGAGCCCCTGGCCAGCATAGGGACCGCCGGCTGAGAGCTTGAGATCTCATTGCAGCTGTTTCTCTTCTTGGAAAATCTAAAGCATTATAAGCAGGTCCTTTAAACTAAAACTCCTCAAAGACACGTCTGTGCTGGCATCCCCCTGTCCTCTCCTTCCCTCTGAGCTTCCTCCACGGGTGTTGTCCCGCCTCCTGCCGAGGCCACCGGCTGTGTTGGCATCGCTGCATCCTACAGTCACTTCGTCCCAGCTGTGTCCACTGGTGGCATTGGCTGCAGGTGGCCCCTCGGTCCTTCCTTGACGAGATCTGGCTGCCCAGAGGCGCTTCTCCCGGCCCTCCTACCTCCTGGCTGCTTCCACTTCAGGGATGGCCACTCCATTCTCAGAGGTTCAGGCCCAACACCCCGTGGCCACCCTCACAGCCTCATTTCTATCTCACGTTCACCACCAGCAAACCCGCCAGCGCCGCTGCCCCACGCTGGTCTCAATCACTCCATCCCTTTGTGTTACAGTCGCCGCCAACTGGGCTCCTGCTTTCACCTGTGCTTTTCTGTCCTCGTCAGCATAACCAGAGATGCTTTTAAAGGTAAGGTAGCTGGTCTCCCTACTGCTCCTAGGACAGGTGCCTCCATGTTTCCCCATCGCTGTCAGAGTAAAAGCTAACCCCTTAGCCCCTCCCTGGTGTGTTTCCTTGCTGCCTCTCTGAATCTCATCTCCTATCACCCACCTCCTTGATCAGTCAACTGAAGCTGCACCATCTACGCATTGTTCTTGAACAAACTAAGCATGCACAGCCTCAGGCTATTGGACTTGCTGGTCCCTCTGCCAGGAATCCTCTTCACAAAGATGTCCATGTGGCTCCCTCCCTCCCTGATTTGTTTAATGTCTTATCTTACCACCCTGTATAAAATAGGAGGCACCCTTCCCATCCTTCCTTGCTTTATTCTTTTCCAAAATACTTACTGTAAAATGCATGCCTTTCTTTTTAAAAAAAGATAGTTATTGATTTCAGAGAGGAAGGGAGAGGGAGAGAGAGAGAGAAACATCAATGATGAGAGAGAAACATTGATTGGCTGCCCCCTACACGCCCCCACTGGGGATAGAGACCGCAAGCTGGGCATGTGCCCTGATGGGGATCAAACTGTGACCTCCTGGTTCATAGGTCGACGCTCAACCACTGAGCCACGCAGGCCGGGTGATTGCATTTCTTTATTGTCATTTCTCGCCTCGAGAATATAAGCTGTTGAGGGTGAAGATTTTCGTATGTTTTGTTCACTGTTTTATTCTCAGCGCCAGAACCATGCCTGGCACCTGGTAGAAGTTCAGGGGATAGTTATTGAAAGAATGAATATCGTTTGCTCAGTTTCTAAGCAGCTTCTGAGTGACCAGCCAAGCTTGGTGGAGCTCTGTGCACTTAGCGCAGTGACTCTGCCACAGCGTCCTTGGGTAGGAGTGGGAGCACGGGGGTTGGGAAGGCCACGAGGCCTTTTTTGCCATAAATCCCTTTTCTGCCATAAATTTCTTTTCCACCTGATGGTATTTGCCATACCAGGATTTCAGCACTAGCTCCGAGCTGGCCCAAGGACATATCCCGGGATGAACTTGCCTGAGGATTAAATGATTCTTAAAACGGTTTCCCTAAAAGAATGCTGTTGGAACACCTTCCCTTTAAAAGTCCTCAATCCAGACGCCTGTGCTGTGGGCGTTCTCGGATGCATTATTTAAAGTTATTTCCAGTGGCGTGTGGGTGGGAGGTGGGTGCTACCCTTGTTACTTCACGGTTTTGAAAAGCCTTCCAGGATCTCTTTCCTCTCTACCCCAAAGAGTGTGCTCGCTGTGACCCTTCTTTCCTAAGTCACTGAATGTGACCGAGACTCCGCGGCTCGCCAGCGGGCTCCTCGTGCGCGGCCCCTGCACCTCCATCTCTTAGTGGCCAAAACGTAGAAACAGGCCACTCTGGTCTCTGGGGTGTCTCTTAGGAGAGGGCGCTGCTGTTACTTGGGGAGTCAAAAGCGATGTTCATAGAGGACATGTTGTCCATGAGCCTGTGTCACAGACGCTTGCACTTCGGAGTGAGCTCCACGTTGGTGGCGCCGTGGGCCATGTGTCTGCACGGCTTTTCATGCTTCGCAGCCCTTCACAGGCTGTTGTTTCACTGGATGCTCAGGAGGCCTCTCGTAGTAGACAAGTTTACAGAGGAAAACCCAGGCCCAGTGAGGGTGGTGGCCCTGGCGGATGGGCCGGTCCCCCGGTCTCTCCCACACAGCGGTGGCCACCCCTCGATATTGAGGCGTTGCCCTCTGTCCCCCTGCCCTGCAGGAGCTCAAGTTCCTTCTCAGATCCGCGACGGTCGTCCTTCATTGCAGACGTCCATGTCTAACTCGCACACTCTGCTTCCGCTGCCAGGCTCTGAGAGAAGGGATGTCCTTGCCTGTGGTCTGGCCTGTTCCTTCCCTGGAGAATGCTCAGAGGCAGGGGCGCCGTCTGTTTCCATGGAGAGCTGCCGCCCTGAGTTCAGGTCTCTTGGCGGAGCTGGGCTCTTCTCTGGGTGTCCCCTGCGAAGCCACATCCCGTCCACGTCCTCCACTTAGAAGTCAGGCTGCTCTGGAGGGCACCCTGTAACGTAACAGCTGGCATTGGTTCCACCACAGATTTGCAGCGATGCCAGCATTTGTAAAGCAGATTATAATTACTGGACTCCTCTTCTGGAGATACGAATTCAGCAGTTTTGAGAAAAATCCAGAAATCTGTGTTTTTTTAATCTTGAAGAGTCTGACAATGAGCCCTGCTTGGAAACCACTGTCTAGGTTCCCCACAATCATGAGGTGGCTGTTAACTCATCTGCAAATGTGGCTCAAGTCAAGTCAAGTAACTTCTGAGTCTCTAAGTCAGGGGATTGGAGAGCCAGGCTTCCAGCCCAGGCCTTGTCTCCAAGCCTGACTCTCTTCCCACTGCAGCCTCCCTCCCCGGCTCACCCGGCTCTCAGTTCCCTGGCGTGTTGATTTCTCTTCCTACTCTGACTGTTCATCAGCATTCTCCTCACTGGGTCCAGCCCCTTCCCCAAGGGCTGCTCCGAGGGGCCTGGAGAAGACGTGGAAATACAGGAGGAAGCAGTTCCGGCCCCCTCCATGTCAGTGAGCTGGGCCTGTCCGGCAACAGCGACGGCCAGGCCAGCCTCCGCTGCAGGGGGAGCAGCCTAGTAAACAGTGCAGGGCCCAAGACCCCTCCGTGCCCCAACCGGTCTCCCAGCCCCGTTCCCAGAAGCAGTTCTGCAGAGCACAGGCAGCAGCGCCTGCCCACTGGCGGGGAGGAACTGCGGGCTGTCCCGCTGGGCCCTGGCTTCAGGCTGCGAGGACTGTTGAGGTTACTACAGAGCCTCGCTGGCTGCATCCCTCCTGTGGCCTCCCTTCAGGAACACCGACCTGGCAGGGCAGGTGCTGTTTGGGAGATGCACTTCCCTTTGGACGGGACCGCTCTCCGGGGTTCCTCTTGGAGCAGATGGGGTTCAACTTGGGAAGCAGGGCACGCAGAGATTGGGGCCAACCGTCCCATATCTCTCTCCTGGGTCTGAGGTTGGAAGACCGGTGACTTCTGTTACAATCAGAGAGCTTTCGTCCTCCACTGACAGCTCCCTGTTTAAACATGAGCCTCGCGGGGGTTTGTGAGCCCTGGGCTAGTCCAGGGTCTGGCTCATCGCGAGTACTCAACCATTTGTTGTTGGATTAGGTACTTCATTCAATAACATTGAGTGCCTCATATGGACTAAAATCTGGTAGTGCCAAAATCAAATACCGCCGCTCTCTCCATAGAGTTAGCAATGTCGGAGGAGAGCTGTCCGTGTCCTCCAGCATCTAGCGTGGCTGGGAGCATGGCGGGAGCGTGGTGGCCCCGTGGCAGCTGAGTTAAAATAATAGGATGCTGGGGCCGCAGAGTCTCAGGGACTGCGGGTCCCTTTCTCTCACTTCAGAGGCGAAGAAGCTGATTGGTGAGAGACTCGTGTTCAAGGCCAAGCAGTCAGACAGGGCCAGAGAGAGAGAGGGGTCTGCAGTCCCTGCTTTCAGCTCTGTGTAGCGCCCCATGCAGCTTGCTTTTGGCCTTTAACTAGAAAGATCAAATCCTGAAAAGTAGAGGCAGTACCAGGGAGGGCAGGAGCTCACTCTCACCGCCCACGGCGCTCAGTGACCTACATCCTGTAAGTGCTTGGAAGCTCGCACTGGTTCTCAGACGTCGGCTGCAGAGAGGGCGCCTCAGAAGCAGTGGGGACCCAGCTGCCCGCGGCTCCCAGCGGCCTCATCCTCAGAGGCCAGCCTCTCCAGCTGGCTTGTCGTTCTGATCTTGCGGCTCCGGTCAGCTGCGATGCCTGATGGGTTTCAGGAGGAGGTGTGTGAGAGGTTCTGGTTCCTAAACCACATGGAGGCCTTTCCATCCTGCTACAGTAAGTCCAGGGCCCTGGTTAAACAAATGTAAAAAGACATTTTTGAGACAATCAGGGAAAAATGAATGTGGACTTGATATTCAGTGATATTAAAGAATGATCATAAATGTGAGATAGGATAATATTAGTCATCAGAGATGCAGTGATGTCTAGGCTGTTTTAAAACACACGAGGAAAAAGAGTGTGGAGTGAGATGTTACTCTGTCTGGGATTTGCTTTAAAATATTCCTGGAAAAAAAGTTGAGGAATAGAGAAACAAGTTGATGAAACATTGATCCTTGTAATTATTGAAGCTGGGCCACAAGTTGGGGGGGTGGGGGTGTCACACCAGGCTCTTTGCTTTGTCTGTTTGAAAACTTTCAGAATAAAAAATTTAAAAAATAGGTCCTGGATCTGTCCCTGTGCCCTCCATGCCCACCAGTGAGGCCTTCCTGCCTGTGCAGGCTGAGACCCGCGAGGCTGCTGCAGGCCCCAAGGGAATCGGCTTGAACCCCTAGTTATCTTAGACGCGTGGAAGGACCGGAGCACCTCCTTTGTATTATTTATTTTCTCTTTACAGTTGATGGACAGTACTATACTGGTTTCAGATGTCCAGCATGGTGATTAGGCATTTACAGGGTGGGGCAAAAGTAGGTTTACAGTTGTTCCTGTGGAAAAACTATACAATAATTAATAAATTATAATACAAGAATAAACTCTGTGTTTCACAAACTCAAAACTGTAAACCTACTTTTGTTCCACCCTGTATATAACTTACAGAGTAATCACCCCATAAGGCTAGTGCCGTCTGACACCATACATGCTCATTGCAATATTATTGACTACATTCCTTATGCTGAACGTTACATGCTCGTGACTGTTCTTATAACCGGCAATTTATAAATCTTAATCCGTCCCCTTCTCACCCATCCCCCAAGCCCCTCCCGTCTGGTGGCCATCAGTTTGCTCTCTGGATCTAGGAGTTTGTTTCTGTTTTGTTTGTTCATTTGAGACGTGAAGTTCCTGTACCAGCCCTGCTCTTAGACAGAGGCCGGTTCTGATCTTCCTGTGGCCACACCCTTCGGTGCAAAGCACAGCTTCCTCAGGTTGATGGAGACATACTTACCTAGAGCCTGTGTAGCCTCCCCCCACCCCACACCCCACACCCCACACACTAGGTATTGGGGATCCAAATGACTGGGAGACTGTGTCCTGTGCCCCCCCCCCCCCATGCCCAGCTTCCTGAAGACAGACACCCTAGCCCCAGTTGTGTGGGAACTTTGTCCTGCTCCCAAGGTGCCCATGATGGTGTGGTGGGGCCACGGGGAGGGGTGTCCACACACATGTGTGCGGGCCCTCCGGGACCTGGCGTGGGGGGCGGCCACAGGTGAGGGGTGGCTGCCGGGCGTCTCTTTCCAAGCTGCCGCGCGCTCTCATGGGAGGCCAGGGATCTGGGAAATCTAACCAGGCCATTGGGAAGGTAGATTTGTCAACCTCGAGGATAGAACCCATTTCATTTGCCAGTTTGTTCACTTGACTTGTTCCTGGTAAACATGTGGACACTGGGAGTGGGGGCCTGCCTTTAGACTCTTGCCCAGGTTAGGTGTGTGTGTCCTGAGTGAGACTCGGGCATTTGGCTCCTGGCTGGACTTCACTTCACCTCCAGGTGAGCTGAGGTCGTCCGTGGTGTTGCCTGCAGCATGTGAAACACAGTGTGTGTAGTCCCACGGCAGCACCCTGACCCTGTGTTAATAATGGAGGGTCCTTCCACCCTCCACTTCTCATTCCCAACAAGCCTCTGGTGCCTAAGCTTACAAGCTATTTTAAAGTAGCCCTAAAGTGGGGTCGCTTGTGTGAGGTCACAAGGCCTCCCCTAAATTTCCTAGGTCCTTCAAAGGGCCTGGCCGTGTTCTGGGCTCCATTTAATAGTTATTAGCCTGAAGACCCAAAAAGCTGAGTTATTTTTTAAATTATAGTTTCTCAAAATAGCTCCTTCTCTTCAAATAGTGTCTGAATTCTATCTTCCTTCCCTCTCTCCTTTCTTCCCTCAACGAGACGTCTTCATTTCCCCAATGTGCTATGTTGGCATTCCTGACTTATAGGGGCACACCCATCCCTGCACCTACATATATCAAAGAGAAGTGTAAAGGCCTTTGGGATATTCCGACTAAATGTCTCCACCTGTGTCGGTTGTGTGATTGGCCTTCTCTCTCTGCCCCAGAGCCCTCGTGCTGAATAGGAAATGAAGAAGCACCACAGCTCTATGGAGTGAGTGGAGGGTTGGGTGAACAGTGACTCCACACAAACAGAAAACATGCTTCCCTTTGCGCGGAAGACCAGCCTTAGCAGCTTCCCGCTCAACCCATCTCAAATCCCAATTAAATTTTAATCCACATCATCATGAAGGCAAAGTCTTCAAGCTCCGTTACTTCTGGGCTCCCCGGTGCCCAGTTTAAACGCATCAGGGGAAGATGCCTGGCACTGACGGGTAAAGGTATTGACTTTGGAAAGAGGAGTCTTAACATCCTCCAGTGTGTCCACGATTAGTCACTGGAAACATCCCAGCCATCCAGGTGGCTTGTTTATGCAGCTCGGGCGTCTTGCCACTGAAGCTCGGCCCACGTTAGCGTTTCACCTTGGCAAGTCTTGCCATTCAGCATGCTTGGCTCCTGTCTCTAACTGGGTGTGGACAGACGGAATCTCCTTTTCACAGTCCTCCTCCATTCAGCTGTGCCTTCATTCACACGCTTGCCTCACAGAGCGCACTGAGCGGCCCGTGCTGGTCTTCGGGGAGGGAGGCTGGTTATGACACAGTCCTTCCCTGGAAGGCACCCCAGGCAGGTAAGCCGGCGCCATAGTGATGAGAAGCGTGTGTGACGATGGGGTCTGTACAGAACCCTAAGGACGCAGGGGTAGTGTCCTCCGCCTGGAGAGCTGGGAGGTGTCAGAGGAGGTGACATTTGACTTGAAACTTAAATGATGCAGGAGAACAGGGACCGCTGAGTGCAGCAGCTGAGAGTTAATGTCTCCTCTCGAGAGTTCCACTCCCAGCCTTTTGGTGTTCATGAGCCCAGAAGAGGGATGGAGGCCTCAAGGTCAGCTGGAGGCCTTGCCCAGTGACACTGAAGAGGAGAGAACTGGAAAGTGTTGAGAACGCCGAGCCTGGGCAGGACCCTGCCTGGGCAGACAGGGATTGCCAAGGGGAAACGGAGGACTCAAGGGTGACCCTGCCCTTTGCTGGGTGGTATTCATTGCCTTACCAGTTGCTGAGGCTTCTAGGATGCCACTGGGCTGGGAGCCAGCTGTCCAGAAAGGCCGGGGACAGGGTCAGCACCCTGCTCATCTGCTCAGCTCGGCCTCCGGAAGACAAGGCTTCTCCCCATGCAAACCCGCTGCAGCCTCCGCACTGATTCACATCTTGAAATAACTCCTCCCCGAGCGAGTCTTTTAAGACACAGCTTTCATCAAGAAGTTTCCCTTAAAGCAACTCCAATAGAGAGAATAATCATTTCCCTCTCATCAGACATGCTGG
Organism: Myotis brandtii; assembly: GCF_000412655.1. Lineage (NCBI taxonomy): Eukaryota > Metazoa > Chordata > Mammalia > Chiroptera > Vespertilionidae > Myotis > Myotis brandtii. The sequence goes on along the minus strand of NW_005353704.1, from coordinate 279,311 downwards.
TCTTAGAGAATTATGATGAGTTCAATTCTCGCTTTTTCAGCCCTATCTTTAAAAAAAGAAAAGGAACAGACTGAGGAATCTCAGAGGGAACGGTGAGGGAAGGCAGGAAGAGATTAGAACATACATGAATACATGCAGTGCCCATGGACACAGACAACAGGGTGGTGAGAGACGGGCGGGTGGGAACTGGGTGGAAGGGGCAATGGGGGGAAAGGGGGGACCATCTGTAATACTGTCAACAAAAATGTTTTTTAAAGAGCTATTAGAGAAAATTGAGGTTCAAAGAAAACCCCTGTATCTGCCCAAACGTTTCCCTCTGCATTTTCAGATCCGTCTTTTCTGGGAAGCACTTCTCTACGGCTTCCGTATCGCGCTTGTTTTTTAACCTTCATGTTTCCTATCAAACTTTATATAAACTCATTTTGTCACTGTCGAGCATTCAGGAGGAGCCACTACTTTTCCGGCACCTTCTGAGTCACTGTGCCCACGGAGGTCACAGTTTTTGGGAATGTTTTGACAATCTTCAATTATTTGCACTTAAGGAGTTGAATAGAGAAGGAGAACTGCATAAATTATCAGCAAAATGACATTAGAGCAATGACATAGATAATAACCAGTGGCCCTTGAATGCACTTAGGATCTTGTTTTTAGCACGCCGACCTGTTTAAATTCCCAATTCTCATATGAATTGTAGATGTGCAACAAAGTGTAGTTAGGTAGCCCATCAGCATGTGTGTAACAAAAAGCTAGTGTAATACGACTTTTCTCTAGCAAGAACAGTTCATCACAAAGAGAGGCTGAATATACCACCTTCTAATTAAGGAAAGAAACAGAAGCCTAGACAGGCAGGAAGGCCTGTTCCACCGCCCTGACTCTCAAAGCCGAGACTGCATTCCTCTATTTATTCAACATTATTGGACGCCTACTGTATGACAGGCTGCAGAGATGCAGCAAAGCAAAGGACATTGCCCTATCTTCTTGGGTTCAGTGGAGGAAAACACAGCTGGGCAGACATCCAAACAGATCGGCGAGTCCCTGGCGGGGGCCCTGTATGTGGAGCCACATTTTGCCTGGGCGCAGGGGAGTATGCGGAAGACATGTGTGGGCGGAGATGGGGAGGAGCTCCAGGCAGAGGGCCCAGCATGTGCAAAGACTACAAAGGAAAGACTGTCCTAAGGGAGAGAGAGTCCAGGGTTTTTGAGATGTAGGGGCAAGAGGGGAAATGACAGGGTTGAGCCTGGAAAGGTGAGTTTAGGCATCAAGAGGGAGTACCTTGGATGCCATGTGGGAAAGTTTTTATCCTGTAGGTAACGGAGTCTCTGAAGGCTTATGTAGAAGTAATACGGCCAAATATGAGTTCTAGAATAATGACTCTGACAGCAATGCGGATGGAATATGAGAGGGAGAAAGACTAGGGGAACCAGAGCAGGCGAAAGGTGAGGATCTGGGACAGAGGAGGTGCAGAGAGCAGCGAAGGCAGTCGGCCACATTAGGATGCTTTGGGGCCTGATAGGGGAAGGGGCGTGAGAAGGATGGGGAAGTGAAGAATGATTCCTCATTCTGCAGATTTCAGTGGCATGGCCATTTTTTTAAAATGTGCAGATAAGCATGTCTCACCACTTACACACAGGTCCTGCTGCTTGTCCCGCCTCCCTCTCCTTTCAGAAATGGCAATGCATCCCTAAGTGTTGGGGAGACGGCCTCAGTCCACATCCCTGACTCTCAGGTCTGAGGATTTATCATGTGTAAGGTTTAGCTTATGCTGGTTCCTCTCTAATCCAAAAAACAACATTGTCATTATGCTAGAAGATGAACATGCAGAATGAAGACGGAGTCTTTTTCCTCAAGAAGAGCATAGGTAAATGGAGGAGGAGAAAGTTACAACGGTCTGCTCACCAAGGCAGGATGCAGGCCAGAGGACCGTGGAGGCACGGAGAAGAGCCTGGAGAGGCAGAAGGTTCACAGGGGTTCACCTGGGACATGACAACGAGCAGCTGTCACGCAGGGGATGGAGGAATGCTCCTGAAGAGACAAGCTGTGTTCACCTGTGCAGTTGTGAGAAAACGTAGCATGTTACCATGTTCAACAAACAAGGAAGTTTATCGTGAAGAGGGCATATAGAGAAGAGGGAGTGGCCTAAGATAAGGGGCCGGAATATAGAGCCTACTGCCTGGTTAGCCATGCGTAGGTTTTGGATCTTTATCCTAAGGGAAGCAGGAAACTGTGGAGGGTTGAAGCAGAACGGCGGTGTGATTATTGCTTGCTTGGAGAATGAATTGGAAAGGGCGAAACTGGAAGCAGCGCATCTGTTCGAAAGCTGTTATATAGTCACGGAGAGAAGTGACGGTGGCTTAGCACAGAGAGGAGGTGGCAAGTAGGAGAGAACAGGGTGTAAGGAGTTTAGGCAGACTTGGACAGGCTCGGACTTGGGTCTGAGACGAGAGAGAGAGGCAGGGGGAAGTCAAGGGTTGATCTTAAGTTCCTAACGTGGGAAATTAAATGGATTGATGTGTCATCAACTGAGAGAATTGGAGAGAAGCAGGTTTGAAGTTGGGAAAGGTGAGCGTGGTTTTTAAACATGAGGTTTAATCAAGCAGGATGTTCAAGTGGAGATTCCCAGAGAGGAGCAGGTTCGGGAAGCCCGAAGGATAAGAGAGAGAAGTGGGTAGCGTGCAGAGGCGGGGCCTCGCGAGCGTGTGGAGTGGGAGCTGTGGCCAGGGCTGAGCTCGCCTAGAGCGACTAGGACGTGAAAAGAAAGATTCTTGAGGAATACCAGCAATGGAAGTGCACGTAGAAGTCAGAATTGACAGAGAACTGAGAAGGAGCAGCTAGGGGAAAAATAGGTGCCATGTCCGGAAGTAAGAAGTGGAGAGCAGAGGGCGTGTCAGCACGGGGCGTGCTGCTGGGGCCTCAGAGACTGAAATCACAAGCCCGCCGACCACCGCAGTGCTTGGAATTCTCACCGCTGCCTGCCGACTGACAGGAGGCAGGTACTTAATTTTGCTCTGAACCTCATCTGTACTCCGCGTGATTGTAGAGCATTCGGATTCATATATAAATGTTCAGTAAATATTAGCCATTAATTTTCGCATTATTTTTGACATGAAGAACTGTTGGGGCTTCAGGGGGAGCCATTTTAGTGTGAAGTGCCAGTTATATGACTTTTAGTCGGAGGGAAAAGCGAGACAGAGGGCTTGGGAGAGATTGTCTAAATGTAAAGGAGGAAGAAGTGGAATGCGCTGGCATTCAGTGAGAATAAAGCAAAATGACAGGCCACACATGAGCCAGAGGACCTGAGCGTGGGATCCCCCAGCACGGCAGCGAGGCACGGTCAAGTGCGATGGTGAGGGTGAGCTACGCCGGGAGCTGAGCCCATTACGATGTCCCATTAATGAGTCTGAATACTTGAATTTTCACTCTGTGAACATGAGGGAACCATGGACAGTTTAAGAGTGGAGGGTTTAACTAAACTCATTGTAGAAAACGACTCTAACAGGAGAGAAAAGGAAGGATTATAGGGGAGAAAGGTTTAGATAAGAGTTGCTGGTGGAAGAATTTCATTACAGAGCAAAAAACTATAGCATTTGACCTGAACTTGGTCACTTCACCTTATCAAGACTCAATTTCCCATCAATAAAACGGGACGATAATGCCTTGTTTCCTGGGTTTCTTTGAGCTTATTTTATGTCAAGTACCTCGGTGCTTGGCATACAGTGAACACGCCAATCGATTTCCTTCCTGGTCCTCTTCCCCACCCCTGTCCAGCCTCTGGGAGCCCTGAATGCCGTGCTGTCACTGGTTCTCAAGTGACGTGACTGCTTCCTGCCTAACTCAGAGCCGCAGGCGTCTCTTCCAAAGGCGTCCTTTCCGAGGAGGGTCAGTTGTCAGCTCTGCTCACGCCCTGACTTGGCAGATTGACAGCTTATTTGCTTCCACCAAAGGCCTTGATGCACGAGTGTGGAGCTGGGCAGTGGTGTGAGCATCACTTCCCAGCAAGGCTTTTAGGCTGGAACCCACGGATGGAGGACACATCCCCCTGAACAGGTGGCACCGCCCCAATCTCTCCTCCAGTTTCTCTTTTTATCCGTGTTCCCTGGCATCTGACTTGGTTAACTTCATTTATACCCAGAAATAACTGGTTTCTGGAAAGATGTAATCTGGATTATATTTCTTCAAAGCCATATGCTCCATACATCCTAACGTCCACACAGATGCCATTTGGTTTTATTCATTCAATAAATATTTATAGAGTGTCTGCTTGGTACCTGGCATCTACTGAGCAAAGGAATACTATTCAGTTCTGTACTATAAACGCTGCTATACTTTGTGAAAAAGGAAGACCTAACGACATACAGTAACTTCAGTAGATTGTGGCTAGGTTAAGTAGGTGCTACCAACTAGCATGAAAGTGGGTGGGGGCAGGGAGCTGCAAGAACAAGTGTTAGCCTAACTGGCATTTGAACTGAGTCTTGAAGTGTGAGCATGATTTTCCCCGATGAAGACAGGAGACGTATTTTCCTGATATCTTCCTGGGGAGCCATAGGCGCCGGAGGGGATGTCTGAAGTCGGGGCGTCTGGCCGGAGAGGAACCCGCCATCCGTCATCCCAGGGTTGGGGTGCCAGTGGGTGTTTCCTGAGAGCTTAGATGTGCCTGCAGGGTGCTAAGTGCTTTAGGTTCTGTTTTTTTGTTGTTGTTTGTTTGTTTTTTGTTTTGATTCACAGAACAACCGTATGAGGCAGGTCCTAATATTATTCCCATTCTACTCAGGAGGTGGCTGAAGCTTAGAGATGCTGAGTGACTGTCCCATGATCACAGTGATACAGCTATGATTTGAACATAAGCCATCTGATCCAGCACCCTGGGCTCTGTACCAGTCCATGAGCTGGGTGCTGGGCACTGGGTGCTGGGCACTGAGCACTGGGCGCTGGGCACTGGCTGCCTGGCACTGGGCACTAGGCACTGGGTGCTGGGCACTGGGCACTGGGTGCTGGGCACTGGGCCCTGGCCACTGGGTGCTGGCCGTGGCACAGAGGACAAGGGGCGGCAAAGGCAGGGGGTCATGAAGGTACTGAACACTAATGTGGGGTTAGTGTTACCGGGAAACCCCTAGGTGGGCTCAGGCTGCCTGTCGCTGTGTCCAATAACGAAGGCGGGGTTGAATCATATTAGGCGCTTATTGAGAAGGCTGACCAACCAAGAAGACAGGGCACTTACAAGCATCAAATCCTGCCTTTCCACAAGGCGCAGGGGGCAGGGTTATATAGGGGAAGGGGCTAGGGTGAGACTGGGTGAGGAATGCAGCTATGGGCAGGCCTGGGGGTCTGCAGACGTCCGCTATTATAATTAGTCATCAGGCGATGAGATGATGTTTTGACTCTTGGTGGGTCGGTCTGACCATGCTTATCGGTTCTGCTTGCTGGATTCACAGCTGAATCACTTCCTCAATCGCTTCGCACAGGCCTTGAAAAGGAAACTTTAAGAAAAACTTAACCCCCTATTTGTATATAAGAAACTTAACCCCCTGTGCACATAAGTATATGTATTCTAAGATTTAAAATAATATGATTACTTTTCAGCTTAAGTCAGGTGCTCTACTAGATTATAAGTCCCCCCTGTCATTCCCCCTTTGATTAGATAGATTGGTTGATATCTATCCACCTTATACTACACTAGATTTTATTTTGAAATTTATTATATTGCCGTAGTACTGACTTCGCCCCTGCTACATGGTGATTAGCCCTTTTAAGTCTGATGACTGGAAAAGAACCAAACAAATTAGTGTACTTCAGATTCACTTATCTAATTAGACTTATTATTCGGTATGCCTATAATTTCCCTTTAAGATTTCTCTTCACAACCCTTTTCTGACGTCCATAAACCTTTCCCTTCAAAATGCATCTCTATGCCTCATGCCTTCTATTAAGTATTCCTACTCCAATACCCTTTCTTCCGTTATATCCCTTCCTTTATATCCCTTCTCACCATTTTTACTTCCTCAACTTGAATTCTTTACAGACCCTCTGCAACTCACACATACCTTCTGCAATTTGCCTAGTCCCTTTCAGTTTGTTAATTCACGTTCTTTTCCCTTCATCTCTATACCTTATGTCTTCTAATCACTGACACCATAAGTTCTTTCTAATTAATTTCAATTAAAGGTCAGTTCTACACAGGCTCCTCCATTGTAGCTTCAGAGCAGCTGGAGGGGTGAGAAGCACATCGCAGGCTCCATTTCTCCTCCAGTTGACCTGTCATCTTTGCTCTGGGCCTGACTGACTGCCTACCACACCCGCCTCAAGGATCTTGGCTCTGAATTCTTTCAGGGAAAGGGGGTTTGGGATTTCTTAACTGCTTCCTGCTGATGGGGGTCGAAGGTTTCTCTCAGAGCCAAGAGACCCTTGCTCTCTGTCAGAGGGACGATGAGGCCGAGGCACAGAAGGAGGTGGCAATGGTTCCTAGAGGTGGTATTGCCTCGGTGTGAGTAGGACTTGTAACCTGGTGGAAACAAACTTTGTTATAAAATGTAGTATTATTGGGCACTGGCCGCTGGGCTTTGGCCCCGGCACAGAGGACAAGAGGTGGCAAAGGCAGGAGGGGATCGAGACAGCTCTGAGGTACTGAACACTAATGTGGGGATAGTAGATAGATTTTTGTGTTTTATAAAATTTAATTGTATTACTTTTGAAGTGAAATAGAGCCCATTATTTAGACACATTTTTCAGCAGAAGGCCTACTTTAGTGGGAGATAATAAGTTTATAAATGAGACAAGAGGATTAGGAGAAGAAATCTAACTGAAAACCTAATTGTTCTTAGGAATTTTAAGTCCTCCTTATTTGAAAAATGTACACTGATACTTAACTTGATTTTCAGTCATCAAAGTGAACCCCATTAAAGTAAAAGCACTTCTAAGTTAGTCATTGTTTTCACCTTGAAAATGATGCAATTTATTTTCTATTAAAAAATTAAGGAATGCAGACTGGCTTAAACCTTCATCTATTTTAAAGACTGAAGTTGTTATGTGATTTAGATTTCTATAGGAATTTGCACAGAAAAAAATCTCTTCAATTTACTTTCAGTTAATAGAACATTTTTGTTTGTTTCTGTTTTGTTTTTTATCCTCACTGGAGGACTTTTCCATTGCTTTTTCAAGAGAGTGGAAGGGAGGAATGGAGGGGGAAGGAGAAAGAGAGAGAGAGAGAGGGAGAGGAGAGAGACATCAATGTGAGAGAGACACATCCACCAGTTGCCTCCTGCCTGCCCCTGCCTGGGGCCGGGGATCGAGCCTGCAGGTACATGTCCTTGACTGGGAATCTAACCCGAAACCCTTTGGTGCCTGAGCCGATGTCTAACCAGTGAGCCACACTGGCCAGAGCTCATAGAACATTTTCATGTTCTGCCTTTTTTTTCCTAAGTGAATTTTAAGAATTATTTATTTGATTCTTGTGAAAATATATTCATGAAGCATTTCAAAAAGCAAAAATAAACCCCAAAACAAAAATGTAAATTAACCACAACAATAGCCCATGTGCTGGTTGTTTAGTGATAAAGAATCATTTGGGTTCATGTCAGAGCGTAGCTGATGAGCATAACTGGAGGTCAGATTTGCTTCCCTCAAGTCCATCACTGTAGGATGAGTCGGTTCATGGAGCGGTTCCTCACTCCCCACGCCCCAGCTGCAGGGTGCTCGAGCGTCCAGCCTCAGCGTCTTGGCTGCCCCCGGCCCTGTTTGGATTGAGTCCCCGTGGTGCTCTGCTTGGAAAAGCAGACGCACAGCAAGGAGCCCAGCTGTTCCCCTCACGAGGCCCAGGCCGCACCTCGGTGGCCGGGTTACGAGGGCCTCTTCTGGAGCGAGCAGCCCTGGGTCCCTCCCATGGCTTCTACTTCCTGGAACCTTTTGCTGAGCAAGGAAACCAGCATGGAGCAATTCCCAGCCCAGGCCGCCAGCTGCTAGGACAGTGCTTCTGGATCCTGCTGGGGGCTTGCCTTGCGGGGAGCGCAGCCCCAAGAACCCTCCCTCCCCCACAGGAACAGCAGTGACAACACACACTCGGGAGGTGGTGGAATCTAAGGTCCCCTAGGCCTCCGCGTTCTCACTGTTCTCACTGTCAGTCAGCGAGGCTCCACTGGTCACAGTCTCTGACCTCAGGGAGCACTGAACCCTGGAAGGGGCAGATGAGGCGGTGAAGAAACGGGTGGGACTTGGAGGAAGAGAAAGATTTGGACAATATTTCAGAGAGGAGAGCAAAGCGAGCCAAGAAGAGCAAGGACTTCTCCAAGTCCAGGAGTCTCTCATTTCTGCCCGGAAGATCTCCAGGAACGGAGATTCCAGGGCCTCCCCCGAACCTAACCCGTCCTCCTCCTTGGACCTCGGATGCCCGTTTTCTAGCCCCGGCTGTGAAGTAGGGGAGCCTATAGGAAGGGACCCTGAGAAACAGGTTATGTCGGACAGAGGTGCTAACCTGCAGGATCCCCCAGGCTGGCCTGGTTTTCTGTTCTCTCTTGTCTCCTTCCAGCAGCATGAGGACTGTCACTAGGTTGCTTCTCCTGCACTGGTTTGGGGGAGCTGCCTGCTGACACCCCTTCTCCAGAGACCTTTGGCAGGAATGGAGTGCAAAGGGAGCGTGTGGTTTGCTCTCTCTCCCTCTCAGCTGCAGAGTAGGGCAGCCAGTTCCTCTTAAGGTCACTGCTGCGGGGAAAATGTTTCCAATAGTCTCTTTCAGAGAGAGAGAGAGAGAGAGAGAGAGAGAGAGCGAGCAAAGTCCCAGAAATGTCATTCACCCCCAGCCACGTCCTCTCACTTTGGCTTCCCCTCAGTCTTTCTCAGTAAGTTGTGGGATTCAACCCCAACCGCTTCGGCAATTAAAGTATAAACGGATCTCTCCCGCCTCTATGCCAAGTCAGCCTCTGTGCCAAGTCAGCCAGCCCTGATTTCTGCGTGTCGTTTGGTGTGTGTGTGCACACAGGTGTGAGGTAGGTGGTGTGTGTGCACGCAGGTGTGAGAGTCAGGTGGTGTGTGTGTGCACGCAGGTGTGAGAGGCAGGTGGTGTGTGTGTGCACGCAGGTGTGGGAGGTAGGTGGTGTGTATGCACGCAGGTGTGAGGTGGTGTGTGTGTGTGCACGCAGGTGTGAGAGGAGGTGGTGTGTGTGTGTGCACGCAGGTGTGAGAGGAGGTGGTGTGTGTGTGCACGCAGGTGTGAGAGGAGGTGGTGTGTGTGTGTGCACGCAGGTGTGAGGTAGGTGGTGTATGTGTGTGCACAGGTGTGAGAGGAGGTGCTGTGCGGCTGGGTGGGCCTGGGGGCGCCAGCGTTGCCGAGCCTGTTCCTTCCCTCAGTCTCCTCCCAGCTCCTCACCGTCAGCGTCTGCTCTGCTGCTCTGAGGGACCTGTTCATCTCAGACTCCCCACGGTCGAGCCGGGGGAGGAGTGAGAGGTGATCCTCCTGGAAATGGGGTGAGAGCTTCTGCTGGCAGCCCTGGAACAGGTGCCTGATTCCTCACTCTCAGCTGCCTCGTCTGCTAAGTGGTACAGAGTTAGCAGCCCCCTGGCAATGGAGGGGACGCTGGCTGTGCAGACGTGAAATATACGGTGCTGCGCGGACTTGATATTGGAGAGCGTTTACCGTAGAGGGGTTGGGACAAGCACAGAACAGGAGGCGGGACTGAGCGAGCAGCAGAGGAGCCCGGGTCACGGAGGGAGCGGGAGGACCAGCCCCAGGGCTCCTGCCCGAAGAGCTGGTTTCTGAAGAGAGGGGGCTCCCAGGCGGACAGGAAGGCGCAGAGTGCTCCCCTCTGCCTCATAGCAAAGCCCTGCCGGAGGGAGAGGAGCCATCTGGTGGGCGCTGTCTTCAGTGCCACGCGGCCAGCTGTACAGTCAGGACCCAGGCTGCCCAGTGGCCTGGGCAGGATGGCTGCTGGGAGGAAGCTGGGGGAGGGGAGGGAGGACAGGGGGACGGTTGTGGGGGCTGGCGCTGCAGCCAGACCTGCCGGGAGGAGTCCAGCTTGCACCTGGCCCTTCACACCGCTCTCCTCCCCACTCTGGCTTCCTGTTTTGAAATCACCAATGGATGGAAAATGTGAATACTGTCACTTGAATGGCTCAGGCTGTGTATGAGTGTGTGTGAGAGAGCCCTGGGTGTGTGAGAGTGTGCACTGTGAATGTGTGAGCTTGTGCTGTGTGTGTGCACGTGTCTGTGTGAGTGGGCAGATATGTGTGTGAGCATGTGTTGTGTGTTAGACCATGTATGTGTGTGTGAGAGAGTGTAATCCTGTGTGACTGTGAGGATGTGTTGTGTATTAGACCATGTATGTGTGTGTGAGAGAGTGTAATCCTGTGTGACTGTGAGGATGTGTTGTGTATTAGACCATGTATGTGTGTGTGAGAGAGTGTAATCCTGTGTGACTGTGAGGATGTGTTGTGTATTAGACCATGTATGTGTGTGTGAGAGAGTGTAATCCTGTGTGACTGTGAGGATGTGTTGTGTATTAGACCATGTATGTGTGTGTGAGAGAGTGTAATCCTGTGTGACTGTGAGGATGTGTTGTGTATTAGACCATGTATGTGTGTGTGAGAGAGTGTAATCCTGTGTGACTGTGAGGATGTGTTGTGTATTAGACCATGTATGTGTGTGTGAGAGAGTGTAATCCTGTGTGACTGTGAGGATGTGTTGTGTATTAGACCATGTATGTGTGTGTGAGAGAGTGTAATCCTGTGTGACTGTGAGGATGTGTTGTGTATTAGACCATGTATGTGTGTGTGAGAGAGTGTAATCATGTGTGACTGTGAGGATGTGTTGTGTGTGTGAGTGTGAGCATGTGTGAGTATGAGTTGTGAGTGGTGGGACCGTGCAGGCTGGAGTGTGCGCACCGCCTGGCCAGGCGCTGAGGCAGCCCTTTCAGGGGCCTGTGGGGGGGCCGGAGTTGCCAGCCCCCCAGCCGCCCTGCGGAGGCAGCGGGCGGAGCAGGTCACCTGGTAGGGAGCTGCCAGGGCCTGTCAGCTCGAGAGCTCATCTCTCAGGTTGTGGAAAGGTCTTTTTTTCAAGCTTTAAAACAGAAATAATTTCTTACCAAAAACGGCTTCCTCGGGATCCAAGGCGAGTCACAGCCGAGCTCGAAAGGCAGGAGATGTGTCTGGTTCCTTTCTGCATCCCCAGAACCTCAAACAGTTCCTGCGGGTCGCGGGGCCCCGTTCCTTCAGCAAGTGGGTGTTGAGCTCACTGGGTACCACGGCGGCTCCAGGCTCCTGGGAGTCAGCGGGCCCGTGGGAGCCTGGCCCCGTGGCTCACAGCCCTCCGGCAGGCAGCTGCGACCGTCGTGTCACGGTGACAGGTGCTGTGCGAGGGCCTGAGCACACAGATGCCCTGACGGCTCTTCCGTGGCTTTGGGCGAGGCTCTGGCTTTTCTGGCTGAACAGAGGGAAGGCCATCATCCACAGGCCTGTCTCCACAATGAAGAGAACAGTATCGACCCCCGTCTTTTGGAGACAGAATCTCCCCTAGTGAGAAAAGGCCCAGGAGTGAGGTGTCCCTCCTGCATGCCTCCTCCACGCCTTGGCCACCGCGGCGTTCTCGTACCTCCCGCCTTTCCCCATCGCACCTCCTGTCCCTTCTCCCTTCTTGTCTGGATGACAGCGTTCGGCGACTCGTGCATCAGGGCCCAGCTCGATCCTGCCCACTGTGTGGCCGCGTTCAGGCTGCGGCTGGAGACCCACCTGGACCGAAAAGACCAGGAGGGCAGCCTGGGCGCTGCGATCATTGCTCCAGATTTGTGCTTTGTCTCAGCGCAGCCCCCCGCGGCCAGCGACTGCGTTTTGTCTGTGGCTGGATTTCCCAGAGCCCCGCACAAGCCCTGGCCCTTCTCAGGTTCAGCATAAGAGGGCGATGAAAGGACGGGGTGTTGGAGAGGTGCCTCTTACTCACCTGCCTGTGATGAAAGGCAGGCACGAACGTCAGGTCAGCCGGGCTGAGGTGTGCAGACCAAGGACATCGTCTTCCTCGTCAGCTCAACTGGCACCTCATTTTCCCGAAAATCCTCCTCTTTGGGTCTAACCCACTGAACACAGAGCAGTGACTGGAGGACAGGGCGTGTTGCAGCGGGGAGAGCAGGATGGGGTCAGACGGAGCGGGACTGGTTTGGAGAGCTCGAGCCTGTGTCCCTCCAGGCTGGAGGGAGGCTGGGGCTGCCCGCGGAGGGGCTGGGCGCAGGGCTGGGGCACAGGGCCTGCCTGCAGAGGGCTTAGCCTTGTACCCGTGTGGTGGGTGTGACTTCTGCTCTGGTGTCTGGCATCAGTGCCCGCTGGGGATCCTGCATGACCCTCTCCTCCCTCCCTCGCAGGGCACGCCTCATGATCAGCCCCAAACCAGTACACACCTGGTACCTTTTCTTTTTATCCCTCATTGCCTTCCAAGGTTAAACAAACAGCCCACTTCCTCCCTGGTGTGTGGAGGCGAGGAGAAGCCACAGCGCACTCACGGGAAGGGGCGTTGGAGGTCCCTGCAGGTCCCTGTTGTTTCCCACGATCCCGGGAAGTTAAGGGACTTGTCCAGGTCACACGGTGACGGCCGGGCTGGAGCCCTGGCTGCACCGCCCGTGCGTCCCTGTCCCAGACGCACAGCAGCCACCGGGGTGGAGAGGGACCCTGCCGCATGGGGAGGAGATACATGCCAAGGACGTGTCCGCCGGACTCTAAGCCAGCTGCACCCCAGCTCGTCACGACCATAACGAAGTCGTTTTCTTGTCTAAGCTCAGCTGCCTGATCTGTAAAATGGAGAAGTCAGACCACATGACTTCTCCCCGTCACCCTCCAGGGGGGCAGGTGTTTGCATGGGTTTCAGCCGAGCACATTGGAGGCAGTGCCGACGTGCTGTGGCCACACTGCGCTCACGGTGGAGTCCGCTCAGTGCTCGGGTCCGAGCCGCAGCCTCCGTCTCTGTCCGCTCACCAGCTTTTCACGTAGCAATTCCGAGAACCCAGAGGGCAACGGCCTTTTGACTTGTCTTTTGGGGAAAAGGCCTGAACACTTTATAGTTTTTTTCCTTTGTAAGGAAAGTGAGGATCGGGTTTCGGGCGTGGGAGGCCTGGAGGGCCACGCGGATTGATGGTCTGGCACCAAAGGGCTTTGCCCAGCGGGTCCGAAGGGTCCAGAAAAGCTTCCCATGTCAGTGAAAGGCGTAGCAGGGCAGGACGGGCCCTCAGCTCCAGACCCAGGCTCCAGGGTGGCCTCCTCTCCCGTCCCCGAGGGAGGCCTTCTCAGCTGAGGGGAAGCAGGGCCGGAGGATATGACTCATTTAGGATCCTCTGAGCTGGGACAGCCAGCTTAGCCTTTGTCAACTTTGGCTCCAGGTCCTACAATTCTAAGACTGGATTTATATTTAGAAAAAAAGAAAACGGGACGGAAAGCTCTTGTAAATCTCACGGCTAAAGATGACCCGTCTAAACAGGGTGATGGATTGTCACCTGCGTTGGTTTCTTACTCGCTGGTGATGAGATGATCCGGTTCCTGGGGTTTGGAGCTCATTACAGAAACTGTTTGTGTCCAGATCCTGCAGAGCCCTGCCCGGTCCCCCCAGGAAAGGGTTCTGGACACAGGGCACCCCTGCCCCTTGGCAGCGTGAGCTGGCTAAGGAGGAGGTCCGTCAACTAGGATGGAGGGAATCGAGCCGGCCTTCAGGCATCGGCCTTACTGTGCGTGGCCCGAGGGCTCCCGGCTGCCTGCAGCAGGTGGCAGGTGCCTGTGGCAGTGAGAAGGGACTGTGTGAAAAGGTTTCCCCGCTTTTGGCCTTGAAAGCCACTCAGTTACCCAGAGCTGAGCCAGGCCCTCTGCGCACTCTCCTCCCTGCCCTCCCCACTGCCTCTCATCCGCTTCCCTGTCCAGTACCTCGATCTCAGGGGAGCCACTGTTTGCAGACTCCCCTCCCTTCACATCTTCGTGGTTATAGCTGGTCCCCTGAGGCTGCGTAGGTAGGGCCTGGGACACCCAGAGGGGAGGCCCGAGGTAGGGCCTGGGACGCCCAGAGGGGAGGCCTGAGGTAGGGCCTGGGAGGCCCAGAGGGGAGGCCCGAGGTAGGGCCTGGGACGCCCAGAGGGGAGGCCTGAGGTAGGGCCTGGGATGCCCAGAGGTTACGCCCCAGGTTGGGCCTGGGAGCCCAGGGGCGAGGAGGCCCTGATGCAGGAGATCAGCTCCGGGGTGGGGCTGAGGGAAGCTCAGAGCTGCCTCTTGGTGCTGCTCCCCAGGAGGGATCCCAAGGCTCCCAGCACGTTGGCCTGGAGTCAAGAAGTGGCGCTAGGCGGTTGGCAGTGCAGCCTAAGCACAGATGCCCTTGGGAACGCGCCTGGGACGGAGTGGGGGGCCGGGGGTCAGCCACCAGCCTCTGCACGTGGGTCCAAGGAGCCACCCGGCAGCAGCCATGTGGCCTCGGGACCTTGCGGAGAGCTGGCCCTCAGTTCCACCACCCTGGCCGGGCCGCTCCTGCCCAGCGTGGGAGCTGAAGTGAGTGGCCCCGACCTCCGCTGAGAAATCGGTGGGCGTCCTCTGTCGCATCTGAACCATGTGCTGTCAGCAGATCCTGGTGTTGCAGGCTCCGCTCAGGCACGGTCACACGCAGGCCTGGCAGGGAGGGCATCAGTGGGCGTCTTATAATCTAGACCCTCCAGGCTGTGGGGCAGCAGACAGCCAGGGTGCATGCTCCGTCCATCACATGAAACCAGTCACCACCTTCCTGCCGTTTCCTGAGGCTGAGGGCGAGGGCCCCTGAGGGGGAAGGGCGCGAAGCTCTCGGGAGCCCAGTGGGAAGACAAGACCTTATTTTTTTAAAATAGAAAAAAGCTGCTCCTCTGAATGAAGCATCCTCAGAGTCCCCAGAGCCCGGAGCTGAGGCCCGGGAAGGGGCCGGCCTGCTGGGGCCGGGCTGCGGCAGAGGCGGCCTGGAGGTTGGGGGCTCTCCATGTCCCGGTGAGTTTGGTAAAGTCCCATTTATTAAACAGAAAGTGCCCGTGAAAGAGGAAGCAGTCAGTCATTTCAGGAAACCGCCTGACCGCTCAGCAGCTCAGCCGGTGGACCCCGGGCTCTCAGCTGCAGCGGGAGCCTCCGGAGACTCAGCCAAGAACCGTGTTCCTGAGGGTCTCATCCTGGGAAGTGGGGAGGCTGGCGGGGCAGCGAGGGGGACAGGCCTGGGCTGCTCTGAGCTGCCACTTCCTTATGCCACTTCATGTGCCAGGCAGGCAGTGCCTCAGCCTCCGCTCACTCAGGCCGGGCTGAGCCAGAGAGGGGTTGTTCCTGGGGCTGCACTTCATTCTGTCTGACTCTAGGTCTGTGTCCTGGTCGCTCCAGTATACCCCTCCCTTAAGTACCCAGCTCTGACTCCCCTAAATCAGATTCACTGGGTGGCAGGAATGAGCTGAGGAGGTGTTGACGCTGCAGGACTCGGATCAGCATTTCCCTTGGTTCTGGACTGGTCCTTCCATCTCCTGCAGAGAAGGCCTATCTCACTCCTTAACCCTGAGGTTACTCACCAGCTCACAGGGCCGCACAAACAACGTTACTGTCCTCCCATCTCCCCTTTCCTGCAAAGCTGCTGTATTTTCCCCATCCTATATAACGAGAGAGGAATATGCTAATGATCCGCTGCGCTGTGATGTCACGACCAATCTACAAGTGGTGGAGAACTACAGGAGGGCGGGGCAGCGAGCTACGAGCAGCGGGAGGGCTACCAGGGGCGGCGGGTGGTGGCCAGCTGAGGCAGGTGGCAGGGAGCTCCTCGCGCACGGATTCATGCGCAGGGCTGCTAGTTAATCAACATTAGAACTTAGTGACTTAAAACACATAGATTTGTATTGCATGTGACATTATTATACTTAAAATTGTTTTTCTTGAAATATTAATGTTTATTGCATGTAACATTATATTTAAAATCGTTTTTCTTTTAAAAATCAACAAAAACAAACAAAAAGCACATACATTTGTATTCTCGCAGTTTCCGGAGGCCAGGAGTCCCGGCTTAGCTGGGTCTCTCCTCGGTCAGCTTGCAGTCAGCATTTGGCTTCTCACCTGGGGACTCAGCTAGGCTCCCTGTGTGCTCATGGGAGAGGCACAGGCTGTGGTGCTGGAACGGAGGGCCAGCTCCTCGCAGGAAAGTTAGGTCCCGAGGCCCCACGGCTGCTGCTGGGGGCTCCTTGGGCGGCTCACCGCACATGGCTTCAGGCAGGAGCGTGCATCATGCAGAGCCTCGTGTTTGTCACAGCACGTCGCAGCCCGACCCATCACCTCTGCCTTATTCTGCAGGACGGGGCCGGCCTTGGAGCTGCCTACACTCCGGGGGATGGGCACTCAGAGGCGCGAATGCCAGGAGGTGGCATTTCTAGGGTGTCCTTGAGGGACTGTCTGCCACACTGGCTAAACTGGTAACATTTTCATAAAGTTCACTTTAAAAAGGTTTAACACCTATTATGTGCCAAATACTATGCCAGCAATTATGGCTAAAAAAATGTCTCTGCTTGAAGTAGCTCACAGTCCGCTGTGGAAGACAGATCATGGAACAGAACGTGGAAGGCGCTGTGAGGCCAGACACAGGGCGTGACCGGTGCCCAGGCCAGGCGGGCACAGCTTTTCCAAGGAGACGGAAGTGTTAAAGGTGGGAAGAAGCCCGGCCCCTGGGGGTGCAGTTGGCCCTGCAGAAGAAGGAATGGATGGAAGGAAGGTTTTGAGTGTGAGACAGGAGCCAAGGAACAGAATGCTGGGAGCTGAGGAGGAGACGGAAGGAGTCTCTACGGTTCTGGACAGGAGAGCTTTACAGACAGGATGAGGCGCCCTGTACGGAGCAGGATGGCGGCGAGCATCTAAATGAGCCAATCCCTTTACTCTGAATATCGCGCATATAACTAGACCCAGCCATGCTTTTTGCTAGTTTGGGTTTTTGTCTCCATGGATATCTCTTGAAGTAAGTGGCCAGCAGCTTGGATTTGACCTCGAGACTACTTGCTCGGTAGGATTTGCTGCAGTTACAGCCTTCAAACATCTACCCACACCTCCTGAGGACCATCCTCCCGGGAGAGAGCTCTCAGTTAATCCTTCAACCCGGGACTCAGTCACTCACCCGCACACGCCTCCTGAAGCGGCCTCAGGCGTCCCTGGAGGGAGGGGCAGGCCCTGGGAAAGTTGGGACCTGGATTTGAAATCAGACCTGGTTTGATCTCAGCACGGCCACGGCGAACAGTTCCCCGTGCGCCTGAGCCGCGTTCGAGCTTTCCACACCTCGCTGTCACCGTGCGGAATCAGGAGGCAGTCCGCCCCACCGTGTTGGTTTAAAAATTAAATAAGTCGGCACCTGTCGATCCAGAGCACATAATAAGAATTCCGTCAATGTCAGCTTCCTGTCTTTCCAACACCTGTTAGTCCAAGTGGCCATCTAAGGACTTCCCTTCAGGGCAGGGGCAGCCTTTTCTATCCTCATAGTCACAGCCCTTCATGCAGCATCTGGCAACAGTTGACACAATACAAGCTGTGTAAGGAACACACGAACACTGCCCAGTGTGGGGTTGAGAAAGCAGTGAGGTCATGTTTAGTAGCAAGTTTCCAGGGACACGTGTCACGGCACTTGACCTCACTGTGGTCTGGAAACGGCCACGGAGGACACGCGGGCAGTGGCTGGGCTCACACATCATGCTGTGTCTTCTTCCCAGCTGTGGGGCCTGGGCCCGCTCTGCACTCCCTCTCAGCCTCACTTTCTCACGTGTTCAGTGAGGGAAATGACGGACCTACCTTTCAGGTGAGGACTGAATGAGGGCATATATATATATATATGGCTAATATGCAAAGTGTCCCCTCGGGAGTGCGACTGGGAGACCAGGAGTTCTAGCGCTCGCTATGTGTGCTGACCACCAGGGGGCGGCATGGAGCCAAGGAAGGTCCTGGCCGGCAGCTGGCAGGCCCCAATGGGCCCTGATCACCGGCCAGGCCTAGGGACCCTACCCGTGCAGGAATTAGTTTATATTTAAAATGTTTAGTACAGTGCCTCCCTTCTCATCAACGCTCAGCACATGTTAGCTAATACATCACGTATACGTGCAGGTACATGTTAGCTAATACAACATGTATGCACAGGTACATGTTAGCTAATACATCATGTATACGTGCAGGTACATGTTAGCTAATACATCACGTATGCGCAGGTACATGTTAGCTAATACATCACATATGCACAGGTACATGTTAGCTAATACATCATGTGTACGCGCAGGTACATGTTAGCTAATGCATCATGTGTACGCGCAGGTACATGTTAGCTAATACATCATGTGTATGCGCAGGTACATGTTAGCTAATACATCACATATACGCACAGGCACATGTTAGCTAATACATCACATATACGCGCAGGTACATGTTAGCTAATACATCATGTGTATGCGCAGGTACATGTTAGCTAATGCATCACATATGCGCGCAGGTACATGTTAGCTAATGCATCACATATGCGCAGGTACATGTTAGCTAATACATCATGCATGCACAGGTACATGTTAGCTACATCACATA